>NW_007580255.1:20918-49613 GCF_000690725.1 Stegastes partitus | reverse complement strand
ATATGCCGATAATGTCCAACTCTCAATTTCTGATTCCGATGTCAACCGATACTGATACCCATATATGTGGGCTATTTAACTAATTTTAGGTAACATCACATATCTCCTGTCGTGGAATTAACACATCATGTAAATGTGGCAGGCATTATCTTTTAAAAAACGCTAACGACATTGACAGATATAACATTTTCGTGCCAATATCAACCAATATTGGTGGGTCGATGTTGTCGGACGTCCCTACAGAAAATCTAAGAAGAGTCCAGAAGAATTTCTGATGGGCCATATTTAAGTGAAACTTGGTATTCTGGGGGTGGATTGCAGTCCTAAAATGACAGCGATCATAAATCATAGGCATGCAGTGTTTGTATAGTTACTGTCATTGCCAGAGGGAGGGCACAAAATTACGCAATGAATGTTTAAATGTAACCGTAGACTACAGAGTCAAGTAGAACTTTATAGTTGTACATTTGAACAGAATTCTGTAAAAGTGAAGTTTCAATCACAGTAGCAGCAAAAGCACTTTTATTTTTTTAAATTACCCACTTTATAAGTGAGCGAGCCTAATTGCCCACATGCACTTTAGATTCACCAGCTTTGAAGGATTTTTCCCGCATGTGCATCAGTGTTCACGCGGTACCATGAATGAACGCGGGGATAAAGCAGCAGGCAGAGAAAAAAAAAACAAAAAATCCAAAGCTGATGGGATCAGAGAGACTGTAGATCAGTGACGCTGGTGGTTTTACCACAGCAGCAGGTGCAGCCATATGCGGGACAGAAGAATACTCTCACCTGCTGCGTGTGAAGACCCCGTCTGTCGCGCAGCTCGCCGGACGCAAAATACAGAGATTAGCGAGGCAAAAACATTAAACGCCTGCAGTATTTTGTATTAATCTGAGGCTTAGCGCTTGTTAAAGTGGTGTTTTATGGAGAGGGTTTTAACTAATGTGAGGAATCACTGTTACTTTGCTGTCACGTGAAAACTACCCTCAGCATGTTGTGATGTTTCAGCACAGTAGACCTGCAGACCTGCTAACAGATTAAATGTGCTTCAGTGATGGGACTGTTGGACGCATTTCACCTGTAAACTGAAGCAATTGCACAACATATAAGAAACGTGTGGACTTAATGATCGTGAGGAACTTGATGCTAACGCTTGTAACCCACACAGCAGGACAACTGAACCGACAGCAGAAAACAACACCTGTGTTTAGAAAAGTCTAATTAATTCATTTAACTCCAGTGAACCTCCTTCTAACAGCAGACAGTTTACTACACGGCGCCCTCTGGCTACGACACACAGATACTGCGACTTCCCTCATCATCCTCTGATGCCGGCACATTATTTGTCACAACACCTAAAGATCTAACGGACACACATGGATGCTGAATAATCAAAACTTCTTACTGTCACATCTACACCTTTTCCTTCATCAAAAAAAAAAAATCCACAGTTTACTTTCACCTCTCAGCAGATGAAAGTGAAAACAGTCTTCTAGCATCAAACTCTGCATTGGACTCATTAATGAGACTTTTTCAAGAGTCAAGATTCACTTCAGCACTTTTTAAACCCTTGCTGTCGTGAAATCCGTACTGACACGTTGCATTCATCTTCAACTATTGAAAGTATTTCAAAGTAAATGATATTTTTCATTACAGCTGCAACTCTGCGCACTTTTGTCATCATCTTTAGCACCAGACAGCTTTTAGGGTTAAATCTACACACTGAAGTTTTCCTGACTGAAATTTCCAAGATTTGACATCACAAGTGATAAAAAAAAAAAAGTCCAGTGTTTGATTCACACAATCAACACTCAAAATGTCATTTGTTAGTTAACATGTCTCTTAAATACTAATCCACATTTTATATTTGAAAGAAGTCAAACTTTTATGCAGCAAAGTTATCCAGATAACTCTGTAACTGTACACACGCCCTCTACATTCTAAACAATCTATTTATTTTTTGTTCTTGACATCTTTCCTCACTGTGGGCTCATTTTTCACTGCAATATAGAGTCTTGCATCCCTATGGAAACAGGATAACCACGGCTAGAAGAGGATTAAAATATCTCTAACATCAATCATTAAAAAGAAAAACAAAAGTTGAATTTCTTTGATTATTTATTTTACAAAAAAAATAAAAAAATGGAATCAGCATGTACACATTTTCAAAAATGGTGACTCTACATACTAAAGATATTTTATTATTTGCATATTTCATTTGTGTTGTATCTCCTCTCAGATGTACGTCGCTTTGGATAAAAGCCAAATTAAATTGTAGGACTTGTTTCCATGCTTGTCTTGTCTCTGTTCAATGTAAACACTGCCTGCGGTTCCTCCCAGCTGAGCTTCAAAGGTTATGAATTTTTGCAACTGTTGGGTCACATTCGAGTCACTAATCATTTCTTGGTTGCACAAAGAGCACCATTTATTTTTTATTTTATTTTTTTACAGACTCTACCTACAGCAAACTCTTCTTTTGGTTAATTTGTAAATGACACATGGAGCATAAACATGACAACATGCCTTTCAAACCACCCTTGTGAGGTTCAGAGGGTTGAAGGGTTTCCTGAAGGATTCCATGTGGCGCCTTTTCTTGAGAGTGTGTGAGTTAGAATTTCAAGTAGTTGCATTGGTGCGAGTGCATGATGAGCTGTATTAGTGTCGCTGTAACCGGCGCATGCAGCTACAACTTCAGTGTACTGTAATAATTCTTAAAAAGCCGAGTGCACCTAAATACGCTGTTTTTTCCGCTTATAGAAAAGACTGCATGTAGAAAAAAATTACTGACTTCATCTTGGACAAATCTGACATCAAAACGTCCTAGTTTACTCTTTTTATTTTTGGTCACACACTTGTCTGAGCACACTGCAGCCACCAAGCAGCAGCTTCCACAGCCTGCTATGTGGGGCGTTTAGGGAGCATCGGTAAATTGTATCTATAAGAAAATGTTCAGCAAGTCACATGCTTTACCTGTGACAAAGTGGGAGGTGCAACAAAAAAAGTGAAAAAGTTCATCTGGAGCCCTGTGTTTGTATGGAAACTACATGGAAACTACGTCCATGTGGTGCTGTGCAGATACACCTTAAGACGTTTAGACTTGTATTCATCATGCAATACTATCTGATTGTCCAGAATCGACGGGGCAGCATGACAACAAGCCCAAAAATACACAGATCTCAACATAGGGGCCAGTGTGGGATCACATCAAAAACAGAGAAAGTGAGGCAAGTTCTCCAAGATGTTTAGAACAACGTAACTGCCAAAGAATGTCCTGGTTTTGTTTTAAAGATGTTCACACAGCAAATCTGAATGTGACATGTCTGTTTACTGCACTTTGTATGACCTTAACTGATCACTTAAATTGCATTATTTCTGAAAGCATCCTCACTTTACTTTCAGTTTGTAAAACTTGTGCACTGGTGAGTGTTTAGTATGATCATTATTATAGGTATTATCATTTAGTGTTCACATAGCAATGTCTGGAAGCTTGTGAGAGCTTGTTCACTATGAATGTCCCATTTTGTTTTTTTTTTCATGGAAATGATTAAGCCTGGTGGACTTTGCCACAAAGATTAAAGGCTCATGCATGCTAATGACCATGATGTCAGACATTGTGGAAAGACGGTCCAAACAAATAGGAAATTCCAATCCTGTTAGATTTTTCTTTTTACATTTCTTATTGGTTAGCAGCGTCTTTTTTTTCTTTTTGGTTTTAAATTAAGATCGGATGTTTTCCTAAGTAAGAAAGAAGTTCTCTGTTTACATGCTGTTTGAAAGTGTTCTTTGGAGCAAGTAAGCTGCAACATACATACTGCTGTGGAATATTTATGTCAAGAAAGATTGTGGAATAGTTTGATGGACAAAAACAGTAAAGATGCTGGCTCCAAACAACTCATTCCTAAACAAGCAGTCATTTAATTTATTGTGGTGAAATGTTAGAGGGGCATTCAAGATGAAAATAAAGTGTCTTGGAAAGTTATTTGCTACATTTTCATTTCGTGCCTTTACAGGAACGTTACACTATTTGTTAACAGAATTAAAAATCATAGTCAGTCGTGTGGAAGAAATGTTCAATTATGGAGCTAAAATTGAGAAAAAAACAAACATATAAGGGCTGAATTCCTGACCAAGACATTTTTTTCTCATGGTAGTATGTTTTGTTCACAATGAAGGTGTGGATACAGTGATTTCTTTACTCACCCAGAGGCGATAAGGGCACGTGACTGAGCCATGGCGATGCGCTGCAGTGCAGGACGGCTCAGCCCTGCGAGGCTTGACCGCGGCGGCAGAGGGGCTGTGCAGGCAGCAGCACCGGATGAAGACACTGGACCCAGGACGCGGGCAGAAGGCGAGGGTGTGCACGTGGAGGCAGCTGTGGAGATGAGAGGTGGGCCCGGGGCGGGTGCCGTGAGGGCGGAACAGGAAGTGGACAGGGAGGAAGAGGTGGAGGGGTGAGGCGGGGAGGTGGTGACCGATGAGGGTGCGGCGGAGAGGGGAGGGGGAGGCGGAGGAGGAGGCGGGAGGGGAGGTGGCGGGGGGCGATTGGAGGAAATGGAGAGGGCGGCAGTGGCTGAGCCAAGAAGGGAAAGCGAGTGGGTGAAGCCTCCTCCAAAGCCAAAGTTGGGACCGCCGATACCACTGGCACCCAAACCTCCTCCACCTCCCATTCCACCCATACTGAGGCCACCTGTCGCCCCGACTATGGACGTCCTGTGGGGTGAAAGTGACCTCGATAGGGTTGGAGGTCGAGGGAGGGTTAGTGAGTAAGACCCTCCTGGGATGGGGTGACTGCTTAGTTTGGGACTAGGTGGCTTGGTCTGCAGCGGTCTCCGGCCCAGCGTGTGAGCAGTCGACATGGTGCCTGCTTTGACACTTAGCACCAACATACACTGCTGGCAAGCACACGGTTGTCCCAAGGAGGTGATGGCCGAAGCGGGGAGCGCCCCGCTGGGGTACGCGCTCCCATTTCCAGTCCCGCTGCTGCTCATCCTGAGCCCCATGCCTACTCCGGATACATCAACGCCTAGTAGTCCTCCATGTGCAGGCATGGACGTGGGACCCCAGGCGTGATGGGACTTGGGTAGGGGCCCAGACACCAGCGGGTAAGCGAGGTCAGACCGGCGCTGGATGCGTCGGCAGCGCTGCGTCTGCCCATTGATTTGGGTCATGCTTTCAAAGTCAATGAGGTAGCAGAAACCCAGTGGTGCCAGGTCCAGCCAG
Source organism: Stegastes partitus (assembly GCF_000690725.1). Taxonomy (NCBI): domain Eukaryota; kingdom Metazoa; phylum Chordata; class Actinopteri; family Pomacentridae; genus Stegastes; species Stegastes partitus. The sequence continues at coordinate 44,393 of NW_007580255.1, read as the reverse complement.
GGCTGCTGACGATCACGTGCTGCCTGGATGGCGATGCCCACCTCCGTGTCGTACGCTGTCCAACTGCCAGCGTCGTTCTCCCACTCCCACAACCAACCCTGGCCTGGTGCTGATGTGGGGTCGTAGAAACTGCGTCGTACCGGTCGAAGGGTACCTGAGGAAGGGATCACAACATAAGAAAAAGATCCATAATCCATATGTGAACATTTCAACTAGGTGTGGTGTTTTTGTGGCTTTACTGCATGTCAATGTACATGACTACACATGTGGAAGAAGAGTGTAAACAGAAAGTTTCTGATCACAAATACTGAGCATCTTTCTCTCTACTGAACACCAACATGATGTTAGGTGATGAGAGAGGAGGTACGTGACGACACCAATGTTTGCTCTGCACAAGTAGAGAAAACCACTCTAACAAATTCAACATGTCTGTGTTTGCTTGCTAAGAATTTGGGCAAACAGGTTGCCCCTGGTAACAGCACACGGTGTTCTGAATTCTGATTGGCTGGCAGCCTTGATTCAACCCAAAGCTGGCTGTGTTTGCTTTCCCTGGGTGTCTAGAGAAGCTCTACAGAGTCTTGGTACTGTAAAGCCTCCACATATCAATCATTTCCCTATAAGTAGACCACATAAGATGGATGAGCTTGAGATGAAAGTGAAAAAAAAAATCTTTACTTTTATATTTTGCACTTGATTGTTTCTCTTTAATTGCAGCAAAAACAGCCGACAAACTGTGTAAACTTTTTATGACACACACTGCATTCTTCTGTGTCTTTAGTTAAAACAGTTCCAGTGAGTGTTAAACATACAGCAAAACAGTAACTCAACTCTACCTACTGTGTCAGAGTATCTGTAGACATTAAATAAAAGGGCCTCATTCATAAAAGCTGCTCCTGTTAACTTCATTTCATCAGACTCCTGAAATTCCTCCACACTCTTCTCCCCATTTTCCTCCTCCCACTGCTCTTGTATTTAGATCGGGGGCATCCCCCCATTTCAGGCTGTTAGGGTTTGGAAAACAAACTCACACAATGGCTTTTGGCAGCCAGTGCTGAGAGAGAAGGGCGACGTTGGGGTGTCTAACATTCCCTTCTTTGTCTTACGCTGCCCTGCTCATGAAGCTGTGCACGATGAATTCTGGTGTCCAGTGAAATGATCATTACTGATATTTACAGTAAAATGCTGTATGACTAAACACTTCAGCTGCTATTGTGGCCTCAGTGCTACATGCAAACACACACATATCCCACCAGAATGACTCACTTTCGAGCTGACATCTTTCAGCACCACAGATGCACAACACAGCTCCATGAATTTAATGTTACACTAAAAAAACTGGAACAGGTGGAACCTCTGAGAGGCTGTATTTTGGGGGGATTTAAACCAAAACAATGCCAACACACAAGATAATTACATGAAACAATTTGCAGCAAAGCACTCTCATCAGATCATAAAATACTGTTTCATCACTTGAAAAGATAAACATGAGCAGTAAAAAAAAAAAATAAAAAAAAAAAGGCCTCTACCTTAGGCCCGGCTCCACCGTTACACCCTCCGCCGGGTGCCTCTGCCCCTGTCCTCTGTTTCTCACCTGTGTCTTGTCGGAACTGGTGCATGGAATGCAAATCGATGATGTACGGCGAGAGGCGAGAGTCCACCTGGCCGAGGACAAGACTACCACTCCGCGGGTCGCTCCGGATGACTGCCTCGATGTGATGACAGACAGCGGGGCTGTAGGGCCGCCAGCGTCCGTGCTCGTTCAGCCATTCCCATACCACTACGGCGGATGCTAGTAACATCCTACTCCTGCAAGGATGGAAAACAAAATGACAATGTTGTGGCATTAAAAAAAAATAGAGAGAGAAAAAAAGAAAAAGAGGAAGCGCGGAGGTGATGGGCATTTAAAGATACCCCGCTGCCTCTCCGCCATGCATCCCTGCGCACAGCGGCGCTGCATCCATCTTGAACAGTTCGCAGCCCAGATGTGTCTCCTATCTGGATGTAAGAATAACATTTCTGGTTGACAACACATGCATACTATACCTTCCATGTTTGTAGTTTCGGATATGCAGCAATTAGTAGCTCCTTTTTATCGCACGGGGGAAAACAGAGCGTCTCAGGGCGCATAAAGCCTTGCTGGATGGGTGCATTTTATTCCCTATGCAGATGAGTGACGTCTACTGAATCATTTCTCAGGCACAATCAAGTTTGGGTGAGAGCAGAAGATGCAACTTGGATGCACACGGTGGTGCGGCACACGTGAAATAGGTAACGGTAACAGAAGGACTGTGATGGTTGCGCTGAAAGGCTGCTTTTGCTTTCCTTCATCTCCTTCTTGTTTTTCCTCACAGGTCAGTGTAAAGGAAGCGTACTTATTTGGAAAGATGACTTTTAATATTTACCCGGTTTGATCGGCTCCAGTGTTTCCTCTCAATCTTTGTGGAACAATTTTGGTGTTTTAGAAATTATCCATCTGTCACTGTGAGATTGTCTTCAGTCTTGAGGTAAAGTCCCGAGTCCCGGTTATATATTTGCTCTGGTGATTTCCTTCAGTACACTTAACCTACTTTGACCTAGGCTTACCTATCGGCTCGTCCATAATGCCTCGATCGATGCCTCTCATCCACCTCTGGAAGAAACTCGGCCGGCGAAAAATGATATTCGCGTGCGGGAACCACGCCTCGAGGGCATCCGGCGTCCAATCAGATTCAAGCAGGTGCCCCTGTTCACCAATCACAAGCGTCTCCTCTCACACACTCGGTGTTCATGGTTGAAGCGTGCCATACCGTTCTGTTAAAAAAGGAAAAAGAAAAAAAGCTTCAATTAAGGATTTGTTTTACATCAATGTACTGCTTCCCACTGGTTCTGGTGCTTTAAATGTGCAGAAAAATTAGTACATACTAAGAGTGTGGAGATGCCGGGGATTGAACCCGGGACCTCATACATGCGAAGCATGCGCTCTACCACTGAGCTACATCCCCATATGCCAGTACAGTGGAAATACACGTATTACTACTACTACTACACGCATCATGTCCTGGAGTACATTTCACTGATATAGTCATGAAATAACTTTTAAGTCGCTCATTAAACATGAAAGTAAGTCAGCTCGTTTATGTGTAACATTTCGAGTTAATAGTGACACAGCTGTTGTCCTGGTCTGTTCTGATTACGACAGCAAAGATACATACATTATAATCCTATATACAGCCTTTCATTAAGAAAACATGTTTTTCTCTACATACAACTAGCAATAATAAATCTTAAAAATGCAATCTTGATAGAAGAACAGGACAGGTATAGTCTTGCTTTTTAGAGAATTGGCCCAAAAGTCTGAAAGCAGCAACAGGCTTTTATTTTGGAAGCCCACCACAGCAAGAGGTCTGTGGTTTTCTCTACGTGAGCAGAAGCATGCTCACCATGAACGAATGTATGAAAAGCACAAAATGTTGCATAAAGAAATAAAAAATAATACGGGAAATGAAGTGGTGCTCAGTCAAAACATTTCAGGAGGAGGATGTTCACACCCCAGCTTTTTGTGTCCTCCCACAATGTTGAAACCAAATCTCACTCATACCAGAACACAAGGTGACTCTAATCTGCCCACACGTTTGATCGTTCTGGAAGATGGGACCATCTAAAAAACACCTGATCTATGAACAATGATCAATCTGTTATGTTTGATTAACTTATTGTTTTCAATGTAACAAACAATACCAACACCGCTGAATCTTTTGAGTTTTTCTGTTTTTAATTTTCATGCAAAGATTAAAGATTTTAAGCAACATCAAAACACATATGGCACAGTTCACAATATCAAAGTCAACACAGTTCTTAACAAATATTCAAAATCCAACATAGTGTACTCTGGTGTATTTCTAACAGCTTCATTTACTTTTCATCCTGATGCCTCCAGAAGTGGAGATAAGAAAATGAGGTCATCTCCCCGGAGAGTTTGGGAAGTTTTTGGAGTCTGGATGGAATTCAAAACTTACACATGGTGAATGTTTATCAGCTGATTTCTACACCATTTCACTGGACTGACTATTTTTTCCCCCCGTCAAAGCAGGAAAGCAATTAGATCTTTAAATTGGAAAATAAAATAAAAATATTTTGACAGCTCAACCTCAGCATTTTAGCAAATTTACAAATTTATTTACTTTAGCAATTTCCCTGAGGTGTTGTACCGACGGGATCAATAAAGTTTTATTCTAAGTTTTATTCTAATTTTTACAATCTTGGTTACAAAAGTGACGATCAAAGGAAGGTTCCTTGTACTTCATGTTCCCTGATTGTCCTCACAGTGCGGTCACATCGTCCCCTTTACCCTCACCTCCCTCTTCTCCAGACCAGATGGCACTTCCAGAGAACTGCTTCAGGTCTATCAACAATCCGGCCCCTCCGCTCGCTTCCTGTTCATCTTGCTTTTCTCCCACTTTCTCCTGCTTTTCCTCCTCTTTCTTCTCCGCCTCTGCGTTTGCCTGTGGCGCATCTGTTAGCCTGGCTTCCTCCCCTTTCTCCGAAACATCCAAACTTGAGTTATTGTTGGAAGAGTTGCCTGCTTTACCGCATGCCAACATGCTATCCTCCTCTTGTTCCTCCTCTCCCTCCGTGTCACTCCCCTGGTTACCACTATCCTCCACCTGCTGCTCCTCATCTTGGATTTCCTGCATTTCCTCTCCATGCTCGCTCGCTTCACTGCGAGGCCACAGCTGGACGCCGACGCATGTCTGCACCGCCAATGCTGCCCCTCTCACCCGGTCCCTCACCCCTCCTTCCTTATAAACCATGTTCCTGACTGTATATTCTCCATGAGTATCCCTGTTTAACTTTTTGTAAACGAAAATCAGCGAACAAATTAGGACTACTAGCAAGAGAACAAGGAGCAACACAGTAGTATCAGAAGCATCCATGGTGGCCCCAGACTCGCTCATGCCTGAAGTAAGGAGAAAGAAGAGGTTCAGCTTTAGAACGGGCACACTTTGGACATTGGGTTCTATCAATTTTGTTAGTTTTGGTGGGATTGTCTGCTAAACAAACAGTTTACAAACTTGGGAAATACTTTATCATCATTCTTGCTGCGCTAGATGCGGCAAAATCAACACACATCTGTTTGGTAAATATGTAGCTGAGATTAGCAGTTGGTTAGCTTAGCATTAAGACTGTGTGAAGCTAAATTCTATTCCAAGTATCCCAACAACCCATTTTACATTTGTGTTTTCGTACAGACCAAACAAATGAGACAAATGACACGTTGAGAAGCTTTGGCGCTGCTACGTGTAGCGAGGCTAGCTGTTTACCCTTGGTTTTTGTCTTTATGCTCGGCTAAGCTAACTGGTCAGTCTTTTTATTTAACTCTCAACAAAAAATATAAAAAAATATATTTCCAAAAGTGTCAAATTATTTCTTTACCAGAGCACCGCAAAGTATTATTGAGCTCTAACTCCACTATAAAGTTAAATTTTCATTTGGAAATGTACGTACCCCGTAAAAGGATTCCTGTTGAGTAGGAAAATCCCAAATGGCTTGTTGTCTCTGGTACGGGGCGTTTCCTGGTACTTCTAAAGCAGCGATGAACTAGTCATCCAAAGATCCACCAGTACATTTACATTCAGAATCTGTGAGAGAGAAAAAAAAGAAGAAAAGAATAAAGTAAATGACGGCTCACGGTTCTTGCAGTTAAACCTTAACATCTTTCAACATTGCACTGAATGACAAAGGCGCCTTCGTGATTCACTATCAACCGAATACAACACCAGAGAACAAAAGGATCAAGTTCATTTCGCAAAAAAAAAACTTTAGAGCTGACATGTAAGTAATGATAATATCTGTACTCACGCTGTTGATGTAACAGGAAGTCTGTATTTTCTTCTCTTGTCTTGTTTAAATATAAGTTTACTGCATCGACTGGAATGACAGGAAGCTATGCAGACCGTTTGCAGCGTTGCTGGTTTCCTGTCAAAATGATAACTGAACAGCATCAGTCAGCCTGCCACACGAGGAAACATCTTTAGCCAGGGTTAATCATGCTGATGTCAAATATAAAGTATTGCCTATAAATACTAGTTTAAAAACAGAAGTGCATATGAAGCTGAAGAGCATTGAAGGTAGCTCACCTACATGGTAAATTAATGCCTGCAGTACTGCGACTATAAAAACCCCTCCCCGTGTAAAATATGGTATATAAACACTTCAAGTATTTAAAATCATGTTAGGGTAGGGTAGGGGGAAAGCCAACAAACTATCAGAAAACCTGTTACTAATGTATTGACAATTTCAAAGTAGGAAGGATATAAACTGCTAAAAAAAAAAAAAACACTCTTACCAAAGTTGTGAGCGGAGATTATAGTTTGGTGACAGACAACGTAGACTGGTAAGAGAGGGACTGTTTAGGGTGTGTTCCCACAGTGCCACAGCGCGTGTGCAGAGGATACAGAAAGAACACGAAGAATGGGTGTGATGCATGCAATGTGGTGAAGAAGAGCTGCAGCCTTTTGATGGAGGTGCAGGCTTGAAGGAGGGGGGCGGGAGGGGGAATCGAAGAACTACAGCAGGGTGTAGTAGAATGCGCAGATAAGAAACAATTATTTATGGAAAGAGGAAGGTGATTATTTAAATTTTTTTGTTTCTTCAAGGTTGAGTTGTTTCACGTCAGGATACAAAAACAGGTGCAGGTTGCAGATAGATAGATAGATGGATAGATAGATAGATAGTAAACAAAACATTAAAATGAATTGATACAATAAAGAGAAAGAAACTAAGGTGTATATTTGACTATTTACATGTATATCAGTACTACTTCCTAGCACCTTAAAGTGCGATACGAGCCCAAGGCAACCAAATAACTAAACTACGATCCAAAAAAGTGTTTTGATTTAAGCAAATATATAAAGCTTAGTATTATACAGTGCAGTTGTAAGATTTGAACCTATCAAAAGAACACACAAACTTCAAAAGCTGCGCACAACTTCTGAATGTGAAACCTGTTGGCCACATCCTGTTTTTTTGCACCGCTGGCCGGGCTGTTACATCTCCTACATCAGACAAAGACAGCTAAATCAAATCTGCACTGTAACTTTAACACTCTATTCGACTGTGCTATCTCGATAAAAACAAATGTACAGATAGACATGTCATTGTGAAAAAAGGCTATTTTAAGTTTCACAGTTTTCATCATATTTAATTTGACTTTCAAGGTTATATTTGAAAACTCTGCAAACATAGCAGAAAATGTAAGTTTTGTTATTGAGTTCCAAATAGTTTCTAGCTGTTCCCACAGTCGTGCTTTAGATTAAACCTTTGTGCGACTTTGAATGTACTACGTCGCAAATTTGTTCAAAAGGATTCAAATCTGGGCTTTGACTTGGCCCGTCCATCAGCTCAGGTTCTCCAGATTCCTCTTTCTTGGTCACATAGTCTCTTTGACGTATGTCTGGGGTCACTGTCTTGTTGGTGTGTGAACGGACGACCAATCAGATTCAGCCAGAAGGGATTCCATGATGCGCTAAGGTGTTGTGGTAGACGTTCTTGTTTTGATACCGTCAGTTATCACAAATTTGCCCACGCTGTTTCCACAGATGGGACCCCACACAATAATGGAATCTCCACCGTGTTTCACTGTGGGTGCAACGCATCTGCCATCGAAACGTTCTCGAGCTTTTCTGCGAACATAAACACGACGATGCCGACCGAAGAGTTCAAACTTGAACTGTCCAGAGCACCTTCTTCGAGCCATCAACAGTCCAGTGTTTGTGCTCGCTGGCAAAGCTGAGACATTTCTGGATGTTTGCAGGCCTCAACAATGGCTTCTTACAACTGTTCTTCCCTTTGAACCTTGTTCCATCAGTCGTCTGCTTTTGGTCACTCTGGAGACTTTCTCGGACTCTGATCTAGAAGCGTTCATCTCTTCCTGAACATCAGCAGTGGTCTTCCTTCTGTCTCTAGTACTTCAAATCTTGAGGTGTCTGACATCTGCTTCAGTTAACTTTCATTTCCTCTCTCTTCCTTGGTGCATTTTGTAAATACCAGTCTTGGTAGCTGACACCAAGCCATACTTGACCACACTGTTAGAACCCTTTATGTCCTTCCCTGTTTGTCTCGGAGACCATCCAGCATCATGAAGTGCTTTAATGCGGACTCTTCCATCACCTTTTTACACCCACATTTGAGCCGGCTCACTGGGCTTCTCAAAGAAATTAACTAAGCATAACATCCAACCACTAAAACCATTTCTTTTCTATTCAGGAATGCAAATATACAACTAGAATTTGACATCTTAATCAAGAAATAATTATGTGCTTTACTATTTGAGCTCACCAAAATTACACTATGGCTAATAAATAAGCAAACAAAATACCGTAAATTCCAGACTATAGGCTGCTACTTTTTTTCCCCCCCTTTTGACCCTTGCGGTTTAGGCATTGTTGGGCCAATTTTTTGATTTTTTCGGTTTTGCTTGGGTCTTTAATTGCTTTTGGGGGGGCCACGGAAGGGGGGCCGGGGGAGTTTTTTGCGAATTTATTTCGGGGGTTTTTCGTTTTGCCCTTGAGGAGGCGGCTTTTGTTGTTTTTGTTGGGCAGGGGGAGGTTGAGGTCAGGTTGGGTCATTGCTTTTTTTTGTTGGGTTCTTTTTTTTTTTTTTTTTTTACCCGGTTTTTTTCCGGGCCTTTTTGGGAAAAAATAATCATTTATGTATTTGTGCATGTTACCAGTCGTGGGTGTGGCTTATATTCAGGTGTGCTCAATAGTCCAGAAATTACGGTAAAAGTTTTGCAGCAAGCTTAAATTAGCTAAAACATGGCAGTTTGCGGCGCCTAATGATTAGCTAAAACAACACCGCACTGCTTGTTTTCACACTTTGGCAGCTTAACGATAACTGTGCAAACTGTTTTTAATGCTAAACAAACAAAACTGCTACTTCCTTAGCCATCTAGCTTATGATGTGAAAACCACAGGTCCCACCGCTTCGCTACAGAAAATGCAGCATCGCCTCGTGGGTGCAGACACAGCCTACTCTGATTAACTTCGAAATCATGACAAATTCTAGAATATCTGACGCAACGCTTCCACAAAAGAATAAAAAGGCCATTCCATACAAAGTAGGAATTAGTGTTTAATGGTTTTACACAATGTAGTCTCATTCAACCTGCTACTGGTTTTACAGTTAGTTTTCAGAGGTCAGTGCATAAAGAAAGTAGTAAAGGGATAAACTTGACGTGGAATGTACCATTGTTACCGAATACTGTAACAAAAGTAATGCCTCTAAATGTACAGTAATTGCAAAAAAAAAAAACCCCACAAATAATGTGCGCTCTCCATCTAACACCAACTGTTTCACATTTCATTGTAACTCGTACCTCTTGTGGCTGCAAACACAAAGCGATACTTACATAACTTTTCTTGCTCTGCAAATTGGCTATCAAAGATCCTGGTTCTTTGAGGGGGAGGGGGGGGGACACTATACTGCAGCCCTTCCACACATGTAAAAAAAAAAAAAACAACAAAAAAAACAAGGAAGTAAAAGTTGCATATGTAAATGACAATGTGGGCGAAACTGTTGCCTCATGGTGTTACGGAAAACTCTACACAGCCACTGTTCTCGCCTGACAACATGGGGTACAAAATCACAAGTGTTACCTTTTTCATTTTTCAAAGACTACACAGAATTACATTACACATAAATATCCGACTACGCTCTCCTCCGCTATCATTCGCGCAACTCTCGCTGTCAAGATCATGATTAATGTACCAGAAGATTTTTCTAATGTAAAAACTTTACACACTGTGTTCTATAATGAAGTAGTAGAACGAAGCACAAGTCACACGATGAGTTAGCAATTTAGAGTTTGATATGACATGACAGTTTAGCAGCTTAAACTACCTGATTAAATAGCCATAATGGTTACATTTCTGAGTGCTTTAGAGGAAAAAAATAAATCATAATCGGAGGTACTCGCTTTGCTATAGTATGTCAACCTTCATTAGCTTTAATATAATGCTTTTTTGTTACCGTTTTGTGCATTAATTTGCGGCAATCATGTCACAGTAGCTCCTTGGAAATCCTTCAAAATTAAAGCAAGGATTTTGCAAAGCTGCACTCTAGCACCGCCGTGTAAAAAAATCCTTACTGTCAAATTTCACTCTGTGCACACGACACCCATTTCTAAACCACAACCTGGAAATCCATCCAAAAAAATTAAAAAAAATCACAATAGTTCACCTAGTCGTGTGAGTCACAGTTAGCCGCTACATTACACTAAATCCTTCCACTCACACAGCTTAAGGTACTGTTGATTCTAGTAAGGCTATGGTCTATGGATTTAGTTGGAATGCCGTCCACATGTGGTGAGCCTCCTGCTCTCTCACACGTCCCCGTCTTCAATGCGAGCGAGCTGCCTCTCCAGCAGCTCAATCCTCTGGCTCTGAGCGAGGACGACGGCCCGCAAAGCCTTCATTTCCGCCAGCAGCTCGTTCAACACGTCGTCCTGAAAGAGAAGAACAAATCAGCTTCGAAAGCGCGTGGAAAAACCTCAAGATCGACAGGCCCGTTGTCTGACCTCTCTCTTCGGCCTCTCGGCGTTCCCGTCCGTCTCCCTCGTGGCTACTCGCGGCTGTGGCGCCTCTTCTTCCGTCTCCTTGGCAGCAGTGGCGGGTGTGGACGCGGGAGCGGCTACGTTGCCCGCTGAAGGTGTGCCTCCCCCGCTGCCGGAGTCCTGAGAGGTGAGCTTGGGCTTGCTTCTGTGGGTGTCTCTGTGTTTGGATGGGGGAGCTGTGTAACCGCTGCTCAGAGACACCAGCAGCGGCGGCGCATCCTGCCCGGCGATCCACTCGTCGGCCAGGAGAGCTGGCTCCACGCCGGCCGTGTCCGGGTAAAGGTCTCCCTGGAAGAGATCTGACTGGAGAGGCAGGGAAGTGAAGAGGTAAGTATTTTCATTATTCATTAATAGACAGACCTCTTGGGCAAGCAGGTTAGTTGAATAATACAGGCTGGCTATTTTTTAAACCCTTTATAAACTCTACTCTTACCTTTCGTGGTACAGTCATAGAAATGGGTTCCACCTTCCTTTCATGCAGCTTGTAGAACCTACACATGACCAGAAAGCTCAGTTACTTCCTAAACAACTGGACACTGTAGCTTTTGGAAAAGTTCACTCAATAGAAGGAGTAATTAAACTTGCTTGGGGACTATTTTAAGCGCACATCCAGGAAGTATTCAAAGCAACACACAGGTGTATTGTGTTTCATTTGTTTTAGATTCAACAGAGCTTTATGGCACAGGAATAAGTAAACAAAGTAAAGTCGTCCTCAAATGTATTCATACCCTCCCATGAAAACAAAAATCATCTGTCACTGAAATAAGCTGATATTGACAAAAGTAATAATAAATACAAATTTAATGAACATCATGACATTGCTTTTGAATTGTGGTTCAACAGAAATATTTTAAAAAAACAAGCAAACAAGCATGATGGGACCCGTCAACTAATATTTTGTTGAACAATCCTTTGAGACAATCACTGCAATCAGGTGTTTTCTGTAACTCTCAATCACACTTCTGCACCTGTTGACAGCTATTTGGTTCCACTACTCACCAGCAAAGTGCTCTAATTTGTCCGGGACAGTTTTTTTTTACTATTATTCTTTTCAACCACAACTCAAAAGCAATGTCTTATTTCTCTATGTTATAATTTAGCAAATTTTTATTTCTTATTACTTTTTTCAGTTTCTAGCTGTTTGAGTGACTATTGTGAATTTTGCCTTTTCTTTAATGGAAGAGTCTGAATGCATTTGAGGACGACTGTGTAATGCTTTGACTACAACAGCTGTCTGCGAGATCCATTTATTTAATCGGTTTAGAGGTTTTGCTGTTTTGCAGAGAAAAATACAAGTGGCTGTACTCACCTGGCAATTTCACACTTGTTGACGTCCACGCCTCTTTTACTAAGAAACCCCGCGCCTCTCTGTGGCTCTTTGCTGCTGTATAAGCTGAGGAAGTGAGCGTACGGGGATTCGTCGGTCACTTCAAAGTATCGGATGGTGCAATCCCCCTGAAAAACAGATTTCTTTTTTAAGTGACTTCATCAAATAGGATTGAATTTGTGTTTGGTTGCCACATAATGCCACGGCTTCACCTTTCCGCACAGGTAGACCATGTTGGTGTCAGGGTCATAAAAGGGCAAAAGAACTCCATTACTCGTATCCATTTCCTGTATGGCCATTGGCTCCGAGAGATCTTTCTGGAAGAGAGAAAACATTTGAATCTCATTGGAATTGCTAATAACAAGTTCGTCCAACCATATAAACACACATCGCATATAATTTTACATTTATTTCAACAATATCTGCACTTGACAACTGTGGTAAGGTTAAGAATGAGAAAAATATTGTGGTTATTGTGGTTATGGCAGAGACTGAAACGATCCCAAATAGAAATCTATGGAAGAATTCGGCAATGCTGAATATGGTGGTTGTATGACATGTGTGCTGTCTCTCCTGCAAGAATTTCAATTGGCTCATTTATCTCACAAAGTCACCAATTTTTTAAAGCAATTTTCATCAGATTTGACAGGTGATTCTATAAATACAGTCCTGGTGATAACTGGATTTACAGTTATGGCTTTCAGTTAACTATGTCCTCCAGTGAGACTGTACTACACATTTGGGTGTAAACCAGGGGTGTCGACATCCGGTCCTCGAGGGCCGCAATCCTGCATCTTTTAGACGTTTCCCTCGTCCAACACACCTGATTCAAATGAGCAGGATCGTTATCAGACTTCTGCAGAGCTTGATGATGAGCTGATCATTTGAATCAGGTGTGTTGGAAGAGGGAAACGTCTAAAACAGGCAGGATTGCGGCCCTCGAGGACCGCAGTTCGACACCCCTGGTGTAAACCAATCACCAAGCATCCAATGTGGATGTGATTTCTCAGGCTACAAGTGACTTACCGTATCCCACAAGGCCAGCTGTCTCTCACTCATACGGCTGAATCCTGTGGTCAGGATTTTTCCATCTGAGAGAAACACTGCTCTCATAGGCCTGGTACCATCATGGACCTTTTCTCTGACCTAGGAACACAAGTTCAGGCTGATGAAGAACAATTGTACTATAACAGTGATAAAGATTGATCCAAAAAGTACTCCATCCTTAAGAGACAACCACTTTCGCTGCAAAAATGTACAATAACCTTGAGAACAGTGCCTCTTCGTGGGTCAATGACACGCAGGGCCTTGTCCTTGCAGACAGTACAGACAGCGCTGCCGTCCTTGTTCCAGCTGACGCTGTAGATGAGGTCCGGGTGGGCGTCGCTCAGCTGGTACACTAGTTCCCCTGTGCCCACGTTCCACACGCACATCACATTGTCACAACCTAGAGAGATGAAGACATCCAATCAAGTGGTGTTAGTTCATACAAGGGAAGATTAAAAAAAAACAACAACCTGGAAACATAAACCTTTATAGCTGTGGAGTCAATCAAATGAAGTCTGAAAGCAGAGACGTAGTAAAAAGCATTACATTGCTGTTGGAATGAGTGTGCATTAGTGTATTAAGATGTCGATCAGTGCATTAAGAGCTATAACTGAGGTTGTTTGTCGTTGTGTGCACGTATGGAAACAATGACTCATCATCTAAACAGCTACCTTATGTCATTAAAAAGTTCAATATGTCCTGCTGAAGCATTTAGCTTTAGGAGTTTGTAGCTATAAGGTCATACATAATCACACAATTTTCTGCCTAATTCTGATTAATCCATATCAGAGGTTTCTGTATTTGTATCAGTAGTTTGTAGTAGATGTGGTTGGGTTGGATAAAAGTTGATGTCACACACTCGGGTGCGGCATTTGAATCAAAAAGCGGTGGAGTTTGTTTGGCACCGTCACTCGTATCTCACCAACTAGCAGAACCTGACCAGATCAAATCTGGTAGCTTTGCAACAAAGTGTAATTATTTCTCAGGTTAATCACGTTCTCCTTTAAACTCGCATCGCATGCTATGAATCGCTGAGAAGGGAAATCCTATTCCATGCTTGTATTATGCAACAGCATTTGAACTGGCTGTCACTGAACACCAACACAGTAAGATAAGAGCTGTTCTTCAACTCTCACTATTTACAAATGGAAGGATGTATGTAATGTTTCTCTACAGGATGTGAAGTGTCGAGCGTGGGGATGCTACACCTCAAGTTAGCAAATTTGCTCTTTGTAAAAAAGTGAAAATGGATGCTTTTATTACAATATGGTAGTTATATAAAACCCAAGTGTGCATGTGGTCTGCCAGCGCAACAACTTTCTTTTACATCATCCTTTTTATGTAAATAGATGTAAAATAGCACTAACCACATGTTGACACAGTTAAATTCATGAATCATACCCAACACAGCGCCATACAGAGGGATCGCAGTCATATTTTAAGCAGCAACCACTTGTTTTTGTCGCTGCTATTGTGTACTAGAAGGTGACAAATGACTTACCTGCAGTTAGGAGGATGTTGAAGGCACTTGGGTGCCAAGCCAGGATTCCCACTCTCTTACTGTGTCCCTCGAGAGTCACAATGGCCTCCGTCATCGGACTTGTAAGTCCCCCATCGGGGATCTGCCACACCTGAAAATGAAAACACAGCAGACTTTAGGTAGAGCAGTCACATCAGCATCTCAAATGCAGTGACATTTACCGTTGTCATGCCATAAAATTCTTCCTCTTGTTAGGTCCTGTTTTCTGTCAATGTCTAACTAAACAAAGGCTTCTGTCAGGACGTCTCTCAGTATAGTAAAATAAAATAAAGACCAGAAGCTAGTTTAGCACAAAATAGTTGTTTTACTGATATTCCATGTTTATTAGCAAGGTTAAAGCGTTCTACATAGCTAAATGTGCTACTTTTGGACCAAGCTGGTCTATCTGTCGCAAGTATTTGTGCTAAACTAAGCAAAGCTAAGCAAACTTAGCACAAACACTTTAGCTATTACTTTTAAGCTTCATATTCAGATATGACACTGGTGTCAATTTTTTCATCCAATTCTTAGTTATAAAACAAATACGCATGTTGCCAAAAACATCAACCACTTCTTTTAGGTTTGCCAAACTTTCCAGATTTTCTGTGATAAAACATTACAAGACATCTCCTCAATAATATTACCGGGAATTTGTTCCTCGAAGTGAAAAAGAAATTGATAGTTGTTGTTAGACACCCACATTTGGTCAGAGTAACCTGTGCCACACGGATGACGCTCCACAAACCACCACCTCATGAGGCCTGTTAAATTACCTTGACTGTGCAGTCTTCTGAGGCACTTGCGATGATGTTGTCATCATGAGGAGACCACTGGATGTCCAGCACTGGTGCTGCGTGACCGCAGACGGTGGGACAGGACTGGTCAATTCTGCCACTCTGTTGGAACAAAAAAAACAAAACAAGAAAGAAAAAGCAAAGTCATCTGGCTTGAGAAGCTTTAGCACGTGACAGTAGTACGATATGTGTCCTCCATTTGTTTTGCAAAAGTGCTGCATATACATTAGTCAGACATGCAGTGGCAAAGAGTTGCTGACGCATTGCTTTTAGGAGCAGAATGGAAGAACAGGAACAAGATCCGGGCTTTTAAAAAATATTGATCTGCTGTTTATCTGACGCTTGAATGTAATGTAGGATCTGGAACCTTGCCTTGCTGATGGGAACAACGAGAAAGGCCCCTCCTCCACCTGCTTCGATGATAACAGCAATGAATTTGGGGTTGACCGCGCAGAGCGGACTGTCCCACGTCACCCGGGACACTCTGACGTCGTCGATGCAGTGCTCGGCTTTCCATGCCTGGGCGAACACATGGCGGAACTTGCTTTGCCTGACCACACCTCGCCTGAAAGACATATCTGTGGAGGAATTAATTACATGGCAAGTGCAGGTGAAAGCAAGAATCGTAACAACTTTGGATGGGTTAATGGGACGGAATGAGAGCAATTGAACTAAGCTGCAACAACTCTAGTTCTCAATGTGCCACCCTAATTCTATACATAATCACTTTAACTTATTTTGTAAATCTGGTTCAGTGGGAACAACACAATACAGAAACAGACAACTTCAACACTGATGGTGTCCAAATGCCTGGTTACTTATTCACGTAAGAACATCTGAAGAATGAGAGTAAATTTGGGCCGTCTAAACAGCAGGCTAATTCTTTCATACTGGGGAGCTGCTCTGAAAAGTACAGTCAGGCTTCAGTGGACAAAAGGGCATGATCCGCCTGAAAGCAAAACATGCAGTGGCAGTGAGGGAAAGGGGGTTGGGCAGGCAGCTACCGAGGAGAGGAGAGGCGAGGCAGTAACTCTATATGCCAGCAAATTGCATATTAGCAGGTATGAAGGCTGTAGTCTGCAATTTACTGATGATAAAAGCCTCTCCAATTCCTGCACAGAGCAAACATCTCCACTCTTTGCTCCGTGCTGCCTCAAATGTGCTCCTGTTGTACGATCCTGCACAAGGGATAGTCTTACCACATATGTAGCATTATTACACCATTTCTGTGCAGGTTTCTATTGTTGTCTGGTCACAGTACAAAGCGGGAAGACAGCAACTGGTTTTGCAAACACTGACTATAGGCATGAGCAACAAAGGAGGCGCATTAGTGCGTAGTTAATCCCACAATGGGGCATTTAAAGGAAACGCAGGGTTATTATTTCTGAGCATACCTGGCTTTTGGGCGACCTCTATTAATTGGAAAAAGGATCACCAAATAGTCGAGCTAGAGAGGATGAGGCCAATAAAATAATCCGCCGCCAGCAGCAGTAACTTAATCCTCTCCTGTGTCCAGGCAGGCGTTCACGTCGACTGCGCAGACCTATAACAAATGTGTTGTTTAGAGGGGAGGGGGGGAAAAAGGAGGCGATTAAAAAAAAACACACACATTCTTTGCATCCCTGGTTTGATAGTAATTACTCGCATCCACTGCAGTAGACGAGTCTCACCTGTTAGAGCATGTCCTGCGCCGTTAAAGCCACACTAAATGGCGCACTTCGACACTGAATGGAGCCCGACGAATGCGTACGGTGTGGGGAAAGAGAAACAGACGCCGTTCGCCCCAGTCTGCCTTTACAGACGACTGTTTTGGAGAGATGGATTGAGCAGAATCCCAGACACTTCCGCTCATGGCAGGATGTGTCAAAGACACGCGGGAGTCAAGAGGGATATCCTCCGTTTGCTCCCAGCAGCCAGTCTGACAGACCGGATGCGTGCGCACCTGCGAAAACTGACGACAAAATACATTTTATAAAGTTTAAATAAATAAATAAACAAACGACCGACTGAATGAATGAATAAATTTCTAGCAAAAATAATTAAAGTAACAACCCTTCATTGTACAGTCCGGCTGCGCCACTACGCGCATGCGTGAACATTGTACACTAGTTTTTGAAAATATTTAACAAAGATGCTGAAGCAAACAGAAAACTAAGAGATTTAGCGATTCGGCAGCTAAGAGGAAGGCTCAGGAAAACCACACACATGCTGGGGTACTTACAAATAGAGCCCTCGAAGGAGAAAATCGCATCATCTCTGTTCATTCCGATAGACCTTTTTTTTTGGTTTGTTTGTTTGTTTTTACAGCAATGGCGGATAGTGAAGGGAAGTTAGAAGTTCTCGTTGGAGTTGCACCGGAGGAAACAGTTTATTTTGCACTTTGACAATGTCAGACGTTTAAAGGATACGATTTATTTCTTATTATTACCGCAGAATCCAATCAACTTGTGTACTAAAGCTTGTCAGTGGAATATCCCTCACGATATTATAGATATAAGGAATGTTAACAAGCATCAGATCAGGCTCTGGATGCTGGTTTAAATTAGTAACATAAAGTTAACCACTTACAGCATATTCATTTTAAATGTAGTTATTTTAATGTCATTTTATCCAAAGTTGTGCAATTAGAGAAAGAATGCATCTAAATTTGATTTATTTATTATGTATTTATTTTAAAAAATTTAAGGGTGCAGTTAAATATTATTTAATGGGCTGGAGGTGGTAAATTTAGGAGCTCCATTTTCAGGTACAACCAATAAAACACAGTTAAGGATTTATATATACAGTGCCTAACAATTTTTTAGACCACCTGTTATAAAAATGCAAAAACATAAATATTTTAGAAATCTTTCAAAAACTTGTGTAAAACTATAAATGTTATTGGTATTTATTTGGCAAATAACAAACTAAAATACACATTATAACAAAAAATAAAATATATTTGCATGGCCTCCTTTGGCCTCAATAACAGCTGGTATTCTTGCTGTTTTTCTTGATCAAACAGTCAAGAATAGAATGGGCCTAAGTCTCTGTGTGTCACGTGACCGTCGAGCATTTTGGACCTGCACTGTGGAGGAGCTCCTTGGTATGCAAATGATATGTAAATTACACGGTCCTTGCCCCCAGACCCCTTGAAAGGGCTTCTTGCCCCTCCACACCAACACAGAGACAGAACATTGTAACTGAAAACAGACAACATGGAAAATTCTGATGTCATTAAAAAAAAGAAAAAATAGTGACAATGGGAAAAAAAAAATACTGTGAAAACACACGTGAACAACAAAATCTGAAAATTGTATTTGAAAATCACATCAAAATAATAAATAAATATAATGAAATAATTTTGAATATCAATGTTTTATCTTTTAGTGAAACCTTTTCAGAGAGTTTTTTTTCTCCCCCAATAAGTTAAGTGCCAACAGAGGATGTACCTACTCAGGAAACTGAACTCCTTTTCTGTCAGCAAGAACATCTTACTGACATTCTACCACACATTCACTCAAAGTGTTTTATCTTTCTCCATGTGCTGCTGGTATCACTCCATCACCCGACAGGACAGGAACCAGCTGCATAACATTGTGTGTTCGAAGATCATTGGACTTCCTGCTCGCCACCTCAGCAACGCGTACAAGCAGCACACATTCGGCCTGTCTCATCGCATTCTCAGTGACTCAACACACACTCTGTTCTCCACATTTGAGCGGCTGCCATGTGGTTGCAGGTTCCCCTGTCCAGCTTGTATGACCCAGAGAAGGAGAGCGACCTTTGTCCCTAACGCTGTTCTCCTCCTGAACTCTAAGGGGCGACAATAACCTTAAGCTTCTGCAATATTTTTTTGTGTGCAGTATTACCATTCTGTACATTCTGCTGTTCAAACTGCTGCTTTTTAATATACTTGTTACATTTTAAATTTATTATTATTAGTCATAGTAGTAGAATTGTTAGTATGTGTTATGTATTTGTTTTTTATTTAAATTCAATTCATATTTTTTAATATATATAATTTTTTAAAAACGTATTGCTGTACATAATCTGCTGCTGACATCTCTGACTCTTATATGGACACTCCTGCCTCACTACCTCCGCAGCAACACTCATACTGTTACTGTCAGCAGGCCCGCCACATAGATGATGGATGGATGGAAACTGCTTCTGTTTTGGCGCATACAAAAAGCACTGGCTTTAACGAGTAGGGTTTGACTGCAGATCTGCAAGCTACATTCTCAGGACTACACTTCTTGGACCGGTGGTGTGAACCGGAAGCAACAGCATTTCTCCCCATGATGAACAGTCACAATGTGAGGATGGACTGTGGATCGGTTTGTTTAATGGTATAAACATTTCTGATGTCTTCATTTGTGCAGCAAAGTTGTTGTTGACCTGCCAAACTATAAACAATGTTCCAGATGATGACAATTAACTACAGCCAGCATATTAATACTTGATCAGATGATAAAAGCATGTTGAAACCACCACTGTGTGTCAACTACATTAAGCAGAAGTGACCTTCTTTGTGAATGTATGTGTTGTTTTACAGTTCCACTACATCTAATGCTACACCTGCTTATGTTCATGTCTATCTCTGTGTGTCTGTCTCAGGAGACAGGAAGATCAGGGATTCAGCGGCAGAAATCATCACAAGACTAATTTACTTTTGTTTTGTGTGTGCATTGTCATCTTACAATCTTTCAAACCGGCCTGTTTGAGATCTAATGACTAAAAAGGTCACAGCATATGATTCCATTATTATTTTACCTGATAATCACATAAGTATTTTAATAACACAATTTGTCCTAATGCAATTCTTAGCAACTTAGTCATTACTATAAGAAGTTATTTTTAAGTTTTTGGCGAAATAAAGCTTTTAAACCTTGACTAGAAAGCACTGCTAGTGTGGAATAAACTTTTAAAATTATAGGTACTTGGACATTAAGCAGCAATTTGTGTGGAATACTCTTTGAATTCTGAGTCTATTTAATGTGAAATCCTCCTTAAGGCCGAATTCAGAGCCAAACTAAGAACATCAAGCGAGGATAGAGAAGATAAAGATTATGGCAAACATAAGATTTATTGATATTTATTGACATAGCTGGAATTCTGTCATGTGCGGATATTAAAATATATATATTTCTGGGTGAAGCAGTAAGTATTTAACTAAATAAGGCTAACAGGAGGAAAAAGATGAAGACAAAATCAAAACACAGGAATCTCCAGCCCATTTCATGTTTTTTAATATCCTCAAAACAACAATAATAGTAACAACAGCAACAATAGAACAAAATAATATAACATTTGTAGCAGCAGCAGCGGTCACAACAATAATAGCACCAATAATAATAACAATAATAGCAGCAACAGCAATCATAACAAATATAACAATACAAAGAGCTCTGACTTTGTTATTGATAAAGTATTAATAGTATCAACAGAAGTAATACAATTGCTAAATATTTCCAAACTAAATTAAACATTTTGTTGTTTTTAATGAAAAAAGATGAACATCCCCAGTAACACTTACACACTGGGAAATTTTACAGCAATTATTATGTTGTTTCATGTTTTAAACAAGTATACACAATCATGCACAAGTATATTTCTTCACCTTTGCTGTCTCAAATGTATCTGGGATGAGGAAGCACATTAACATAATGTAACAATGCCACACCGTAGAAACACTTCAGTAAAAGTCCTGCATTCAAATAAATGGTCTATATAAGTATTAGGATCAAATACTCTTAACTACTTTATATTCTTTTAGGTGGGTTAATCTATAAAAACACTCCCCAATTTATTTATTGATCATACTTTGCAATTACAGCAAAACAACAACAACAAAGTAAGTAGCAATAAAAGCTAAAAAAAAATAAATAAATAATCATAATAATCATAAAAAGTACATTATTCCCTGCTAATTCAGTGAAGTAGAATTATGAAGTAGCATGAAATGTAAACACGTAAGTGTCGTGAGCTTACAGTAAAATGCAATGGTGAAACTACGTCCTTATTTTTACTGTATTGTATACATATTTGTAACTTATCGTTCATTTCATTTATTTATTTATTTAACCTTCATTTTACCGGTTAAGTTCGTGGAGAACTGGTTCTTATTTCCACTAACGACGTGTTCAAGAGGTGGCATACAAACAAGATGAACAACAAAGTTCATGAGGTATCCAGCTCGTAAATGTCATCAACAGAAAGGCAAACTTATCTAATATGTTGGCCTTAAATTCAAATTAGCATGAAGCATCAACATGGCTAACGATAGCAAATTGTACACAGTACACGAACCGTTGTTTACTTGTCAACGTTACCGAGCGGCAGCATCAAGTAAGGCATTAAAAATAAATACATGTGTGTCCCGTGTACGTGTACTGACAAAAACTATAAAAGATTAACTTACTTTTCGAGTTGTTGGCGAGAAATCGAGCAGTTTAATCCGACGTTACCGTGAGACGATTTGAATTTCGCCCAGCCACTGCAGCGACAGGTCTCCCATTCGTCAATTCTTGGTAGCAAAGGGGCGGGTCGTCGTAACAACACGATCGCTGATTGGCCAGAGAGCTAAGCGTATCCTGGAAGCAATACGAGCGCTGATTGGACAGAGCACGGGTCGCTTCTTGGCAGCAGAGGAGCGTATGATTGGCCATGACTGCCAAGAAGTTACCAAGAATTACCCACAGACTGTATAAGAATATTTCCTTTTCCTTGTGTCTTTCTGGTACAGTCAATGCTCAACTCACGGATGGCAGGGGGGCTTGTCAGTAAAATTTAGAATAGTTTGTGTGGCTGCATCATTTCAGCCAGGATAGTTATGTCTATTTTCTGCCCTCCCCTCCCAAAGTGACATTTATAAAATATAGTGACACAGTTGCATTTTCTTTTAACGTTATTTACATTAAATATGCACTTTCTGCTTGTGCAGATGGTGAGAGAATGAAAACACTGCACATGTGCAGGTATGAGATTTCCAGTGCATCATGTGTTGTTTTTATTTCCATGAAATAGGGACACTTATATTGCTTTCTGGTTAAAATTAGATATTTGTAACTGTTTTGTTGTCTTAAAATACAGTGTTTAGCAAAGAAGATTTTACAAGGCAGTATGGGGAATGTGTGTTTTGTTTGTCCACTAGGTGCCACTGCTGGCATGTTTCTTTGATTGTTTTATTGCATATTTCCTATAGAGGCTTTACAGTAGGTCTCTTGCAGATTTTTTTTAAGGCATATTGCGCCATAGGTTTTGTGTAACACATTGTTATTGTCTAGTTTTGGTTATATGTAAATAAAGTGGGAAACAAAGAACCCCACAAACAAACTGAATTTGAAGTTTTGAGTGTGATTTCATCAAAACATCAAAACCTATTTTTCAGTATACTGGATTCTGATTGCAAACAATAAATAATAAATAAAATACACAAAAATGAAATAAAGTAAATAATATAACAAAAATAGTAACTTATGTGTTGACTGATAAAAACATTAAAAAAAAAACTGTAAATAGTGTCCAGATCAAAAATGTTTTGTTTTTTCAAATACTATGACAGGTTTTTACTTTTTCTTTTCTTTTCTTCTTTAACTAGATTTGACTGTAAAATGACACACAGTCACGTTACAGTCAGTAATGCAGCTCTGTACTACACATGTGTAATTCAGCAGCAGATCATTACCTTGTCGGAGAAACAGTCACGATCCACTTCACACACTGAGAGCAGCTAACTTTCCTCTACAACTCGTTGAGGAGCAGGTGATTTTCCCTGCACCACTCTGTTAGCTGCTCCACCTGGTTTCTATAGGCGGACTCATCCCCCCCCCGGGGTTGGGCTCCACCACTGTGGTGTCAACATGGAGACAGTGGGTGCACGATGAGGCGGAACATGATTTAAATACAAACAAAAGATGCTGCCACTTCACCTTGGTAAAAGGAAAATAAACTAATGACTCTAAAATCCTCTAGAGAGGAAACACTGGAGAAATTTCTTGGGAAGATATTGGCAAGAAGGACCCTCTTTCAAAAACTTGCTGTTGACTTGTACTAATAATAATACAGGTTAAAGTTACACTAAAAAAAAAAATTAAAACATAAAAAAAACATAATATATAACCAAAGAAGAATAACAACAATAGTACAGGTTAAATTTACACTGAAATATTAAAGAAAAAAATAAACAAAATATAATAAAACTAGAAAAGCACTC
>NW_007580255.1:8529-17585 GCF_000690725.1 Stegastes partitus | reverse complement strand
GTGCTAACAATCTGATCCATTGTGTTCACTCCTGCTTTTGTTTTGCTGTAGAAACTCCTCAGTGATGTTGTCACTGATGAACATATACCAGGCATCTTTTAGTGGAACAGCTGCTGATCCAGGTGTAGGTCCTGGGCAGCTCCTCACAATGTTATGGCGTCATGTATTGCCCTGTGTGTGAGCGTTCTCATTCCACTAAGACCTGTTTTTACTCAATCTATTTGACTGGGTCTGAGTTTCCTCTTCAGAAGACTCATCAGATGAGTCTTCTGTTATCAGAGAAGTCTTCTTCATTCAGGAGAGCTGGATTCGAAGACACACCCAAAAGTCCAGCTTGACCCTGAGGCCCATAGACTGGGTCATCATCACCAGAGAATTCAGACTCAGAATCAGAACCAATTGCCTACTCATCTTTATCATCTGGTCCCTCATGCAGCATCTCCACAACCATTTAAGCAGTAATCTGCAAAATCTCTGAATACAGACAATCAAAAGCACAAAATATTTCAAATGCACATCAGTATACATTTCTGGTGTGGCAGCCCTGGACAGGTTTCAAATCCCAGCCTCTCAAGTATGAGTCATTTGGGTTAACCATGTTGCCAAAGAGCCAGGCCAGGTGTATTATCACTTGGAGGCATTTCTGGTGCCTGGACCTGTCAACTGTTACATTAGTTTGAGTTTTATTTTGTGACTTTCCTAAGATAGCTAAGCTAACAGCAACAGAATATGTCAACAGCTATCTAGCTAATAGTATTGAAAATATTTCCCTTTCTGACAACTAGTGTACTTATTCTCAAGGTAACTTACACCCAATCAGTTATTATACTCAGTTATCTTTCACATCATCAAATGCTTTCTTCGGTAAGATTAGAATAATTATAAAACAAGACTTGTAGATATCAGATATACAAAGGGAGCTGTGATGATCTGTGAAATGTGTGGCAGGTGAATAGTTGTCCACAGTAAACACTTTCCTAATTGCAAACATGTAAACATTTCAGAGGATCCCACCACCCATGTGTGTAAACTTGATGTAGACATACAAAAGCTATGCTAGCTCATAAAGCAAGCAAGGATATATAAATATGATGATCTGTGCTAAACAAAAACAAGAATATTTACTGAATACCTGAAGTACTAAATGATAAAACACATTCATTTCAAAGATATAGGCTAGAAACACTCAGCCATACATAAAATAGCATAGTAAATGAATGCGGGTCCGTTTGGACCCATGTTGTGCATTAGAGGGGTAGTGACATTTTTTTACTTAAAAAGTAAGAAATGAAAAAATGAAAGAAGGATGTATTGTGATCAAAAACAAGTTAATTGAGGAATACCTGGAATACTGAATGATGAAATTAATTTATTGCTACGATGTAGCACAAAAAAACTCTGTTGGGTCCGTTTGGACCCATGTTGCGCATCATAGGGTTAAAAGTATTTTTTTCAGCTATGAAACTATATTTCTGTCTGTCATTGTTCATGCATGACCAAGTAACTTACTAAATATAACATGGGGCATAAATATGTCAAATGAGAAATTTTCACTTTATATGTTGATGACACCTATTTAGCCAAGCAGAGGAAGTTTCATAATTTAAAAAAAAAGAAAACACTTTTAACTATTTAAAAAAAAATGTAAAAATTTAAGCAGGTCAATTTGACCCGCAACATAACAGGAGGGTTAAGTGATTTTAGTTATTATCAAGGAAACCATGGGAAATGGTTAGATGTCAGCTCTTAAATGAAACTCTTATGAGCTATTTTTGTTGTTATCATTATATTTGTCTAAACCAATGTACCTTCAGTTGTACCAGGCATTCAAATGAATAAGAAATTGAAAAAAACAACAGTGGTCTAATAATTTTTTCCATGACTGTATGTGGTGAAGAGACTAAAATAAAGAATGTTTCATTTCAGTAAAAAGAAGCTGAAGACAGTTGTTGTTTCTGATGTTCAAGGTTAGGTTTTCAGAATTTGGAAAATACAGTACCAATACAAATTTATATTTTTTCTCATTTTAGATGTAAATGAGAGAAAATCTATTCAAAACAATTCACGTTTTGCATGTGCAAGTGCATCTCAATGCAATTCAGGACATTAAGATTTTTTTTTTTTTTAACATTTATTAAAAGAAAAAAAAGGATAAACTTTCATATACTCTATATTCATTATGCATAAAATGAAATATTTCAAGCTTTTTTCTTGCTGAAATTTTGATGATTATGGCTTATAGTTATAGCTTGTCTATATTTTTGGGTCTGGTGTTTCTTATCTTCCTCCTAACACCTAATACCCCACATGGGGTTGTACAGGGTTCAGGTCAGGCGAGTTGGCTGCCCAGTCAAGCACAATAATATAGTAGTGATTAGATTAGATTCACCGTCATTACACATGTACAAGTACAAGGCAACAAAATGCAGTTAGCATCTAACCAGAAGTGCAATAGTGCAGAGTATAAAGTGCAGATGTATATATATGTATATATTCACTCACCTGCCTTGAGTCGCATATGAACTTAAGTGACATCCCATTCTTAATCCGTAAAGTTTAATATGACGTTAGTCCACCCTTTGCAGCTATAACAGCTTCAACTCTTCTGGGAAGACTGTCCACAAGGTTTAGGAGTGTGTTTTTGGGGATTTCTGACCATTCTTCCAGAAGCGCATTTGTGAGGTCACACACTGATGTTAGACGAGAAGGCCTGGTTCTCAGTCTCCGCTCTAATTCATCCCAAACGTGTTCTATCGGGTTGAGGTCAGGACTCTGTGCAGGCAGGTCAAGTTCTTCCAAACCAAACTCTCTCATCCATGTCTTTATGGACGTTGCTTTGTGCACTGATGCACAGTCATCCTGGAAGAGGAAGGGGCCATCTCCAAACTGTTCCCACGAAATTGGAAGCATGGAATTGTCCACAATCTTTGAGGATGCTGTGATCTCGATACAGGCAGCGTTTCCTGTATAGGCCCTGAATGCCTGTGAGTGGAGTCTCTGTGATGCGCTGGGCAGTTTTCACCACCTGTTGCAGAGCCCTCTCTAATGTACGAAGCGGCACTGTGAGCAGGTGTTGAGTCCTGTTGGTAAAGAAAACTGTCATCTCCATAAAGTTTGAATAGCAATTTGTTCAAAAGGAATATTGGATTTCTGATGTTAATGAGCTGTAAGTCATAATCATCAAAACAAAACAGAAAAAAACTAACAAACAACCAAAAAAATAACGCTTGATATGTTTCACTTTACCTGTAATAAGTAATATGAGAATAACAACCTTTTTCACATCGTCTAAATTTTTGAGATGCACTAGTACATCAACTTAGGCCCTATTAATTTAATATATCTTCATTTAGTCATCACAGCTATGATACGTCCTGCGATTGTGATCAGCAAAATGAGTCGCACAAAAACATGAACTGTTAAGATTGATGATTTCAGCTTTGTGTGTTGAGAAACTGGTTGTATATTTAGCCTATGTATATGATGTAAAGCTTTGTGAGCTGATGTCTCTGTCTTGAAATTCTGATCCATTATGCCCACCAGTGACAGAATAATAAGTAATAATGACAATGCATTTCATCGCCCCAAAACACTGACCAATATTGAAGGTACCCACAAGTGTGCAACAGGAACTTAGATTTTTTATTTTTTTCATTAAAAAAACAAGGAAGAAGGGGTTCCTTTAATGAGTTAGTTGTTATACCATAAAGTCATTCAAATTTTTTTTCTTTCTTTCAGGTAAACACAGACTGCACATGAAAACAACGACTTAATAACTAAATAAATCATCAAAAATGGGAAACGAACAACCAAGAGAAGATATCAGCCACAGATGTTGCAAGTGCAATAAAGCCCTGCCCCCAATCAGCTTCTTGGAGTTCATCAAAGTTATTCATGAGCGGGACAAACATGTGTGTCTTGGAGGTCAATACATCAGACGAGATGGCAATGTTTGGGTGTGGGAGTGTGAAAATTGCTTCAAGGAGCCAATCAGAGTTCAGGAGGAAACCAGGAAAGAAGAGCAGAGGAGGAGAGAAGCAGAGAGGAAGAGAGAGGAGGAGCAAAAGAGGAGAGAAGAGGAGCGACAAGAACAATTAAATAAAATACTACANTACTGATGAAGATCTTCAAGAGGAAGCCTACAACCTCTACAGTCGAGGTCTGAAATATGTATTTTCTGTGGAAGAGAAGCCTCGTTTCTCATGGGAAGGTCTGCTTGTGTTCTGTCTTGGAATTTTACAGATTATTGGAGGAGCATTGGTCACTGCATTTACATTTGGCACATTAGCTCAAGTCGGCATGGGTCTCATCACTGAAGGAATATCAGACTGCATCTCTGGTATTGAGGCCATGGTGACGGGAGAATTCAGCTGGAAATCATGGGCAATTGGAAAAGCCATTTCTATTGGTGTATCTCTCATTGGGTTTGGCGTTGGAAAGTTGATTGCAAAGGGCTTCAAAGCCTCTAAAATGTTAATTAAAGGATTTGGG
Organism: Stegastes partitus; assembly: GCF_000690725.1. Lineage (NCBI taxonomy): Eukaryota > Metazoa > Chordata > Actinopteri > Pomacentridae > Stegastes > Stegastes partitus. The sequence goes on along the minus strand of NW_007580255.1, from coordinate 13,094 downwards.
AAACAGCTGAAGCCAATGTCAAAGTTTCTCTCCAGACAAGCTAAAGATGGTTTAAGTGCTGTCATGAAGACAAATATGAAGAATGTAGCATACTACACTGCTAAAAAAGTTGCAGAAGAAGTCATTGTCTATGGACTTGGTGTGGCAGAAAAGAAAATACTGAGCGAAATACTAAAAAATGTCAAAAAGAAGATTGAAAGTGGAATTGCTGAAAACGTGAAATCCGACATGGAAAAGGAACCCATAACTGCATTAGTAGACTCTATTGTCCTCTCACACATTGAAGATAAAGAACAACTTCATGATCTCTTAAAGGACAAGGACAGAAAGAGTGACCTGCTGGCCATTTTCAAAACACTGAGCAGCGCTGCAGCACAGACATTCTATGCAGACCTTGACTGGCAGAATAGGCTTAACTCAACCTTTTCCAGCGTGATTAACAGTGCCAAAGCAGGAAGTGATGGCAAAGCTTATGGAATTCTGACAGCCATTCAAGTTGTCCACATGGCGGCACTGGCAGGAGAAGCCACCCATGCAGTGCTCACTCTTTCCAGCAAGTTTTTCTCAAAGCTTCACAGGCAGCTGAATATATTTAAAGAAAAAAAGGCTTCTTCAGAGAAAGTCAAGGTAAATGAGCTGTCTGTCTCAGACGTTGAGATGCTGAAAGAATTCAAGCAGGATGTTGCTGACATCATCAGTACTTTATTGGCCGATGCTTTAGTGGAAGTGTTCCACCAGAAGTTCTCCAGTCACGTCATTTCTTATGTTCAAGGTAAGTTAAATGGCGCCATTGGCCATTTTGTAGGAACTGCTTTAAAGATTGACAGAACAATGGAAAAACTCAGAGCTGGACAGAATAACAGATACATCTCATACATGCCAGGAAGCCGGAATTCTGAACATGAACTTACAGGAGAGACAGGTCAACACTCACAGTCACATGCTGAAAAGATCAAGAACAACACGACTGCAGGCACCATTCTTGATATCAGAGTCCTGGCAGAAGCCAAAGGCACTAAGGTTGTCATTCTCACAGAGGATAGCCATGGCAAACTTACCAAAATGCAGGAGTTGAGCCCAAGCACTAAACCCGCCAGTCAAACTGTGACACTGATCTACAGACCAAAGAGTGCCCAATACCCTGCCGGCCATTATGATGTGCGCATCAATGGCCAGACAGTGAAGATAGTCAGCAAGGACAAGAGTTGCCTGTTTGATGCTTTGGCACGAGGCATGAAACCACAGGCCAGTGAAGATGAAATCTCTTTGGAAGCAGACCGTCTTCGATCAGTGGAGGTCGACGCTCTCCTCAGACACCCAGGCCAATGGGACCCTTTCATCAAACGCAAAGAGTGGACTGAAAAAATCAGAGGAGGGGACTGGTACTTGGCAGAGGGAGCTGCACCACCAATAAAAGAGACCAAAGAGGTACTTAAGAAAGAAGTTGGAAAAGTACAAACGTACAAACAATGGCAACAACATGCCAAAAAAAATCCGGGAATTGGACAGTTCCTCAATGCAGATCACCAGCCACCAGTCAGCAGTATACTGGAAGCTCAAAAAATGAACCCAGATAGCAAATTAGCAAAAGCCATGCTTGAAGTTGCAACAAACTCATCTCCTCTGAATCCCAGTCTGATTCCTGATGTGCACAAACATCATGGCCGTGAACTTCCAACTGTTTGTGTACCTCAAGAAATACATCGTGAGTTTCTCAGTACAACATCAAAAGCCTTCAGAATGTGTTTAGCTGAAACCATAAGCAAGGATGATGTTGTAGGCACCTTCAAGCTGATGGTCCTTGGCTCTATGGTGAGATCCAATCTGAATAACACCAAGAACTTTAAGAACTTTCAGAACACCAAGAAGAGTAAAACCCGATTTGCCATCTTTGAGAGCAGTTTTCCGCAACATAGTCCAACTCTGAGAAAATACTGGTTCAATCGACTTCAAGGCAAGAATGTCATGACAAATAATGATCTTACCACCATTACTTCATGGTTCAACAACAAGAGCTACAATGATAACAACGATCCACACCGGAACCAAGTCTGCAACCTTCTAAAATGAAAAGGTAAGATTACCTGTAAAACCATATTAAATAAATCATATGTACAGTTGAAACCAGAAGTTTACATACCCCGTATGACGAGACACAACCTTTTTTTACTTCACTATCTGACATTAAATGAGACTAAACTTTTGCTGTTTTAGGTCAGTTGGCCATCACAAAGCCCTGATCTCAATCCAATAGAANAACAGGGTGAGGGCTAGTTCTATTCATCCACATTAAATGCAGTAGTCTCCTCATGTTGTCAGCTGAAGATCTATTTTTTATAAATCCCACTTGGTCTTTGTGAATAATTTTAGGCAAAACCTTATCTAACCGTAGCGCTAATGTTTTGGACAATATTTTGCAATCGACATTTATCAGGCTTATGGGTCTATAATTGGCTGGATCTGTTACATCCTTGTCTTTTTTTGGTATCAGTGATATGATAGCTTCGTTAAAACTTTCTGGAAGTGAACCATATTGAAACGCTTCTTGAAAAACTTCTGTAATAAACGGACAAAGAATATCTACATACTTCCTATAATATTCCACCGGGAAGCCATCTACACCAGGTGACTTCCCAGGTTTCATACTCTTAATTGCAAATCTAACTTCAGTTTCCGTTATAGGAGTGTCCAAGCTAGCCTTTTCCTCAGAAGGGAGTTGGGGTAGTTCTACTTTCTGGAAGAAAGAGTTCAAGTCGAGTGACATCCCATTCTTAATCCATAAAGTTTAATATGACGTTAGTCCACCCTTTGCAGCTATAACAGCTTCAACTCTTCTGGGAAGACTGTCCACAAGGTTTAGGAGTGTGTTTGTGGGGATTTCTGACCATTCTTCCAGAAGCACATTTGTGAGGTCACACACTGATGTTAGACCAGAAGGCCTGGCTCTCAGTCTCCGCTCTAGTTCATCCCAAACGTGTTCTATCGGGTTGAGGTCAGGACTCTGTGCAGGCAGGTCAAGTTCTTCCACACCAAACTCTCATCCATGTCTTTATGGACGTTGCTTTGTGCACTGATGCACAGTCATCCTGGAAGAGGAAAGGGCCATCTCCAAACTGTTCCCATGAAGTTGGAAGCATGGAATTGTCCACAATCTTTGAGGATGCTGTGATCTCGATACAGGCAGCGTTTCCTGTATAGGCCCTGAATGCCTGTGAGTGGAGTCTCTGTGATGCGCTGGGCAGTTTTCACCACCTGTTGCAGAGCCCTCTCTAATGTACGAAGCGGCACTGTGAGCAGGTGTTGAGTCCTGTTGGTAAAGAAAACTGTCACCTCCATAAAGTTTGAATAGTAATTTGTTCAAAAGGAATATTGGATTTCTGATGTTAATGAGCTGTAAGTCATAATCATCAAAACAAAACAGAAAAAAACTAACAAGCAACCAAAAAAATAACGCTTGAAATGTTTCACTTTACCTGTAAAAAGTAATAAGAGAATAACAAACTTTTTCACATTGTTCTAAATTTTTGAGATGCACTAGTACATCTACTTAGGCCCTATTAATTTAATATATCTTCATTTAGTCATCACAGCTATGATACGTCCTGCGATTGTGAACAGCAAAATGAGTCGCACAAAAACATGAACTGTTAAGATTGATGATTTCAGCTTTGTGTGTTGAGAAACTGGTTGTATATTTAGCCTATGTATAGATGTTAAGCTTCGTGAGCTGATGTCTCTGTCTTGAAATTCTGATGGTATGTCCACCAGTGACAGAAAAATGATTAATAATGACATTTCATCACCCTAAAACACTGACCACCATTGACGGTACCCACAAGTGTGCAACAGGAACTTAATTTTTTTTTTTTTCATTAAAAAAACAAGGAAGAAGGGGTTCCTTTATTGAGTTAGTTGTTATACCATAAAGTCATTCAAATTTTTTTTCTTTCTTTCAGGTAAACACAGACTGCACATGAGAACAACGACTTAATAATTAAATAAATCATCAAAAATGGGAAACGAACAACCAAGAGAACGTAACAGCCACAGATGTTGCAAGTGCAATAAAGCCCTGCCCCCAATCAGCTTCTTGGAGTTCATCAAAGTTATTCATGAGCGGGACAAACATGTGTGTCTTGGAGGTCAATACATCAGACGAGATGGCAATGTTTGGGTGTGCGAGTGTGAAAATTGCTTCAATAAGCCAATCAGAGATCAGGAGGAAACCAGGAAAGAAGAGCAGAGGAGGAGAGAAGCAGAGAGGAAGAGAGAGGAGGAGCAAAAGAGGAGAGAGGAGGAGCGACAAGAACAATTAAATAAAATACTACAGGAGTCACACCATCAAGAGCAGCATGAGAAACAATGGAGCAGCCACTTTGCAGAACATCAGTCCAAGCAAACGGTTCAAACTCTGCATCTGGATGAGTTTGAGACTGACTATGAATCAGGCAGTGATGAGTTTCTAGAAATCCTCTCTTTGAAATGCAGCATCCCAGTTTCAGATCTCAGTCTCACTCAGCTGACAGCTGATCAGCTGGGAGAGATCCTGTCAGTCCTGGACAGAC
>NW_007580255.1:0-1750 GCF_000690725.1 Stegastes partitus | reverse complement strand
AATCGACTTCAAGGCAAGAATGTCATGACAAATAATGATCTTACCACCATTACTACATGGATCAACAACAAGGGCTACAATGATAACAACGATCCACACCGCAAACAAGTCTGCAACCTTCTAAAATGAAAAGGTAAGATTGCCTGTAAAACCATATTAAATAAATCATATGTACAGTTGAAACCAGAAGTTTACATACCCCGTATGACGAGACACAACCTTTTTTTTACTTCACTATCTGACATTAAATGAGACTAAACTTTTGCTGTTTTAGGTCAGTTGGCCATCACAAAGCCCTGATCTCAATCCAATAGAACATTTGTGAGCAGACCTGAAAATTGTGTGGAGCAAGGTGGTTTACAAACCTGACTCAGTCATACCAGTTCTGTCAGCAGGAATGGGCCAGAATTCCAGCAAACAGTTGTGAAAAACTTGAGGAAGGAAACCCAGGATGTTTGACCCAAGTCATACAGTTTAAAGGCAATGCTACCAAATGCTAAGGAAATGTATGTAAACTTCTGACCTTGAAGAAAGCACTAAAAAGAAGTTTAGTCAGATTTAATGTCAGATAGTGAGAAAAAAAGGCTATATGTCTTGTTATACAGGGTATGTATGTAAACGTCTGGTTTCAGCTGTATATCATTCATATATGTGTGTTTTTAGTCCTTGAATAGTTAAGAGGTTTAAGGTACATGGAGTAGAGTCGCACTTTGATGGAAAACATCTAAATTTACCATAATAGAACTAAGTACAATCATAAGGGGATTTGTTCCGCTTTACACCACTTTGATTTCCATAATAGAAATACATCGGCCCTCTAAGCACAAACAACTCAACTGTTAACTTGCTCAACTTGTCATTATTTTTAAAGGCTACATTTTACAATGATGAGCCTTTGAGAGACCTGATAATTGTGATATTTCAGAAAATTGACATATTTAGTATCTCCTAAACAGAGAGAAACAAAAGTAAATAAAATTGATACATCTCGAGAATTTTTAGGAGGGCTCTGATATAATGTTCAATATTTTTTGTCAGCAGAGACCCTCTGATCTACTCCAGGACCCTCTGCAATGTGACCTTTTCCAAGCCAGCAAGGACAGATAAGAAGATGCTGTTAGGATCATATATTTTATGTTCATGTTTTGATAATCTTTCATTATTATCTTAATCTCTTGTTACTATCTTAAGGCATAATCAACATAACTCATAATCAATTGCAGCATGAGAAAACATAGGTAGAAACGGGATTTGGTGGTTTGTGTATATCTTCCTCTGTCACAAGCAGGTATTTGCAGAAGGGAGAAACTCAGGGTGCTCAACAGTTGGGTGTTGAGTGGCAAGTTTCTGCAACTACATGATGGTGGAAGAAGGCCCAAGGACACGGAGGAACCAATCAGCTAGCTGCAACACATTCTGTGCACATTCTCATGTAATAGTATAAGTATACTGGATCAGGGAGAGGCAGTCAGTCAGACTTCGTGCCCTGACATTAATTTTGTTGGTGATAGGGTGAGAAGTTTGATCCAGAGCTCTGTATGCTTATTCAACTATCTGATAAATAAATACATTGAGTGAGACCTAAATATCTTATCTCCTTTTGCTTCATTAAACAAACGCGCAGGAGCGATCTCACACATAGTTTGATTTCTGGTAGATTGAGATTCAGCTCTAACAGTTCTCAACGATGCCAGCATGCGTACAGACTGAGAGCCAAAGAGAGATGGAGGCACAAAAAGGAAAGAAATAT
>NW_007580254.1:15967-39976 GCF_000690725.1 Stegastes partitus | reverse complement strand
TTCTCTTTTGCTCTTTTTAAAAATCATTTTCTTTAGTTTTTTCCCTTCATTTGTTCTAAATAAATTCATTCATTCACGAAAAAGAAAGTGAACGTGTTAATGTGTGTTAATCCTCTGTGGAGTGAACACAATCGTTTTTAACGCATTAATTCAAGAACAACAAAGTTATTACTCGAGACATTAAGAACTTATTAAGAATAACTTCTGGTATCTGGGGGCTCGTGGCTCAAAAAGTTTGAGAACCGCTGCCTTAAATCATAACAAAGGAGAAATGAAGTGGATTTTTTTGACTGATTTTTTTTTTTTAAATTAAAAACAAACAACAAAAATCATGTGAACATCAGCACATTGTGCCCACAGGTGTCACCAGAGCTGGATAAAAACCAAACAGTTCTCCACGTAGTACAGACGTCTGATTATTTAGGTTTTAGCTTTTTTCTCTACTTGTCTCAGTTCAGCCGACTGTTGGTCAAAGCTGATCACAAACGGCACAAATAGCAGAGATGTTGTTCATTCACAGAGTCTGTTGGTTTTGTTTTATGAGACACAAAGTGAATTTGATGAAGGATTCTGATCTTCAGCTCACATGTGGTTACGCTTAATCATCACAGATTTGTTGAAGTCAAACGTTCAGACTTCAGCGTCCGGCTTTGATAACTGGTTTCATTTTGTTAATTCTTTTTAAACATGCTTTTCCAGAGCTGCTGGGACGGCTACCTGGTGCAAACCTAACCTGGTTCCTCTGAGAACCTTCAAGCGAGGGAGTTACCACTGGTACATTTATCTGAAGCTCCAGCTGTTTTTCCATCATTTCCATTTTCTCCAGCAGTCCTTCATTACCAGGTCTGCATGCCTAAAGAGAGCAGCTGCCAAACCAAACTTGTATTTGCTAATTGTTATTGATTACTAGCTCAGATGAAGCGTTGTGTTTCAGAATTTCTCCAAACATTTCCTCGGAAGCTTCCTGGAAAGACGCGTTGGCCGTAACAACATGGAAAACGGCTAACTCTAAACCCAGTAAATATGCATTCGGTCCATTATTCAACAGTGACGGCAAGAAGGCAAATGATTCAAATGGATTACGAGGCCGTTTCCAAGTGAACGCTGTCTCTGTTTTCTCTGCACTTAGCACCAAAGTATTCGTTCTTTATGAGGCGGTTCCTGAGAAACACGGACCCTCAAACCTCCTAATTAGAATCGAGTCAAAGTCTGGACTCCCTGACTGCTCCACCCACAGCTAACGGTTCTGTGTTGTGTCCAGAGGATACTCCGTCTAACCGGCTGAAGCTCACCTTTGGCATCTGACGCGCCCACGCGGTCCAGCTTGGCCATGCCGCTGCTGTTGGTGCTCGTGGAGTTGGTGCTGTTGTTGGGAGACGACATGGACGGCCGCCTCTGGCTGAGGAAAACGCCCGGCGCCATGGGCTGCGGCCCTCCCGGCGACTTGACCGTTCCAGTGTTGAACTCGTGGTCCGTCAGGCTGCCGTCCTGGGAGTCCAGATTGTGCTCCGGCGAGCTACTGTCCTGAGAGATTTTCGGGGGCTCCTCGATTACTATTGCCTTCTTTTTGGTGCTTTTCTTCTTCTTCTTGGTTTTCTGCTGCTCCTCCTGGTGACATGTGAGTGTCGGCTTGAGTTACATGAACAGGGATGCGCTGCTATGTGAGAGAAACCGAGGTTTGATGAACGTACCTGATGAGAAAGCTTCGCCGCAGCTGCTGCCAGGCCGGTTTCTATGGAGGCCACACGGGCGCCGTCTCTCGCCGGCCGCTCCTGTCGAGGAACTGAAGGTCCAACGCGAGCTGCGATTCAAATCAGGGATTAGATGACATTGAAATCACAGAACTGTGGAGATGTTTCTTTAGCGACGTGAATACCCACCGGTGGGGCTGTACGGAGTGTCGTCACTGCTTTTCCGTTTTTTCGATCTGGACTTGAAAACAGGGTTGTCCTCTTCGGACTCCAGCGACGGGTACACTACAATCAGAACACATGAGTCATGACAGGATTGTGTGTTTTCTGTGCATCGACGGTGGCAGCTTGTGGGACAGATGTTAGGCAGCTGTTGACGGCACAACCTCTCCAGTCTAGAGCTTTAAATACGTGATAACAGGATGATGGAGATGTTTGTGAGAGGAGCTTCGCCCTCCTTCACCTCCAGCATTTCAGAGAGAGAATTTGCAAACAGCTTATTAGGCAGTAATTAAACTGCTTGGATTGTGTGTTAATGGACTGGGAGGGTCCAGACAGCTGGAGTGGGTTCACAAAGAAAGGATCACATACCGGAGTCACACGAAAGAGTGGATTTGGGAAAAACATGAACATGAGCCCCAATCTTCTGCTCTTCAGGAACAGTTCCAGAGCAAATTTACAATTAATGAGCCATATGCGGATTTTAACAGCACCTGTTAGCAGCAGTGAGAACCAGTTTGTTTTCACTGGTGTGCTCCCAGTACGACCCTGAGCTGCCGTCGTCTGCTGGGTTTTGAGCTGCACACTTGTTAAGACCTTAACCCGGTTCAGGACTTTCATGTTGCCATACGTAGAAGGTCCAAGAAAGAAGATAAGATCACTGTTGGTATTCATGATAGACTTTTATACTGTGTGAAATAAATGTTCTGGGAAGTTGACGTGTTTTTGGTTCCAAATGCACGACAAATGTCCCCGAAACCAAAAGACCTGAACAGGGTTCACTAAGAAGCTGTAACACTGATTCCAGAGCAGAGCTGCTGCACATCAGGACTGTGTGACATGTCTGGAATCGATCTGAGAAAACAGAAAGTCTACGACTAAATCTGAATTATTATTATTGTTATTGTCTAATGTATTGATTGTTAAAAGCAGTTTTAATGCTGTTGGTCAAAATAGTGAGTCCACATCATTTCGTAATCCTAAAGACTTTTTAGGAGTTAACGTTGGGATATTAAATTAATAATCATTAAATCATAAACTGTATATATGATGTCCTTTCTACAGGTACAATGTGACAAACAATAACCTATAAAACTGATAAATAATAACAACAAGATAACAATCAATAAATTATGAAACATCTTGAAGACCAAATCAGAATGTCTGTGAAGGTCCTCAGTCCTCCAGGTCGTGGTTGTTCTTAAAGACGTTCCACCTCTCATCCAGGAGGCTTCATCAGCTCTGACTGATGGAGTTCCACATGCTTCTATCCTTAAGGAGCCATTTACACTTGAGAAAACTGACGGGTACACGTATGTGGGACTCCCAACTAGTCAGTCAGAGCTGATGAAGCCTGTTGGAGAGACGTCTTGAAGGAACTCAAGCAGGTCCAGTTGCTACGATTAAACTACGAGAACAACCGGATCAGAACAAGTATTAGTGAAAGGCCTTCAAAAGAGAAGTGATGCTGTCAGATGGTTGCTCACAACAGCCACATGTAACCGAACAGCAGTGCACCACCACTTAGATGTCAAATGGTTCAACACTGCACCACCTTGAAGTCATTCCATGAAGTTGAACAGCAGGTTTCTGCTCTTCTGTAAAACTTAAAATGAGCAGATAGATTTCTACATTGAGTAGTTTTAAACAGACTTATTCTGCCTCAGTATGAAAGTGTTGCACAAATGTTCTGTCATTAACCAGCGATAGTTCAGCTGCTTCTTTCTGCGTCACGTCCTCCTTCCACCTCAAAGCTCCTCTCTTGGATTAAAGGTGACTCATTTGGTCATAGTTTACATTTTTTTCTTCTTCAGAAACTCTTGTGTGATTCTGGCAGCGTGCGTTGGATCATGAACATTTTGCAGGCGTCTGCAGGTTGGAGTCGTCTTGTCAGTATCTGCCATGTGTGAATGTCATCTCCCAACAGCTGTCAGGCAGCCCCGCATCACCACACGCCCTCCTGTCAGGACGAGGCTTCTACTGTGGTAGTCCTGACCAGGTCCATGGCCACGAGCTCCATCTGAGCACCTCCATTTCATCTGACTGAAGAATGTGCTCCGAGAATCCACTGAGCTTCTTCTCATGTCCTTTGGCAAAGTTTATCTTGCAGTTTTTTGTCAGAAAGTAGGCACGCTTGATGTTATGCAGAGCCTTTCACACTGTCTCAGCTCCTGGTAGTGAGTTTAGTTCAGTTGCTGTAGTGAGTCTGAAGCAGCTGCCTCTCTGGTTTTCTGAGCTCAGTTGTGCAAGTTATGGAGGAGGAGTCACTGAGACTGACTAGTGCGACTACGGCTCGTTCTACACCTCCTGATTACTGCCATTGTGTTTTCATAGATTTCGTAGTCAGTAACTGATCTTCTTGTGTCCTTTCCCAACTTTGTGAAGCCTCACAGTCAGATTTTTACAGTTCCTATCCACATCGAGCCATGATGCAGCTCTGATGTTTGTACAATTCTTAATTATGATGGATGGATGGATGGATGGATGGGTGGATGGATGGACGGATGGATGGACGGATGGATGGATGGATGGATGGATGATGGATATGGATGGATGGATGATGGATATGGATGGATGGATGGATGGATGGATGGATGGATGGATGGATGGATGGATGGATGATGGATATGGATGGATGGATGGATGGATGATGGATGGATGGATGGATGATGGATGGATGATGGATGATGGATGGATGGATGGATGGATGGACGGATGGATGGATGGATGGATGATGGATGGATGGATGGATGGATGGATGATGGATATGGATGGATGGATGGATGGATGGATGGATGGATGGATGATGGATGGATGGATGGATGATGGACGGATGGATGGTGGATATGGATGGATGGATGATGGATATGGATGGATGGATGGATGGATGGATGGATGGATGGATGGATGGATGGATGGATGATGGATGGATGGATGGATGGATGGATGGATGGATGATGGATGGATGGATGGATGGATGATGGATGGATGGATGATGGATGGATGGATGATGGATGATGGATGGATGGATGGATGGATGATGGATGGATGGATGATGGATGGATGGATGATGGATGGATGGACGTGTACTCAATGTACTAATTAGAACTGTATTCTCTTTGGTTGCTTGAAGTTTCTCTATCTTAATACAGTCTTTCTAAACTATTTTGCTTTTGATTTTTCAAAGGAAATAAAAGGAACTAATGCAACTATTTGGAGGTAATACAAGCTGAAGTAACTGAAGTGATGCTGTGCAAGCCGAGCAGTGAAGCGCTTCAAACGTAAAACAAGTGGAACCAAAGGAGGGAGGCTGAAACAGGGCTAATTATTCTAGTTTAGTTGGTACAGGAGGATTTACAAAAGAAAAAAACAGAACAAAAACAAAAACGAACAAACCTTGTCTTGTAATTATAACTTACTGTCTTATAATCAGGAGAGAAGAGCTTGTAATTAAGCATCTCTTCTCATCATTGTGCGATCTCATAATTATGCCATTTCAGTGACAGTAAGAGGAGGTCAGGGTGGGTATCAGTTACACTGCACAGGAGAGGACAAGTGTTGGATTTATTTATTTATGTGAACCACACATTTTGGAAAATGTCATTTAAAAGCCATCAGTGGCGTGAACAGAGCTGTACGAGGAAGTGTGACGGCGCAGCATGAGGCCTGTTTTATATTTATTATATGTTTTATTCTGACCAGTGAATCCTGCTGAATGAACTACTCCAGGTTTGTACTGCTGCTGAACAGAGGATGTCCTGACAGCTGATCACTGTCCATGCTGCTTGTGCTGGTTTGTATCAGAAACCTTTAATGTGACTTTTATCAGTAAAGCTCATGAAGGCCGTCGTCCTGCCTCCTGAACCTTTCCTCATATTTACATCTTCTCTCAGCCTGTGTCTCTTACCGTAGTCGGAGTCCTTGAAACATGCGTCCATGTGATCCTGGTCGTCGTCGTAGTCCAGACTCTCGATGCTGCTGCTTTTTCTGGGTTTCTTCGGGAGGCGTTTGGTGGGTCGCTTGCTGTTGCCGCCGCCGCCGCCGCCGGCTCCCCCGCCGGCCTTCTTGCTGGCCTGCGAGCTGTGCGAGTTGCTCTTGGACTGGCTATTGCTTTTGGACTGGCTGTTGCTCCACGGCTGCTGCAAGCTCTCTGAAGACGACAGGTTGGCCATGGACAGCATGCCCTGAATGGCCTCCTGTGTGCTGGGAGATGCAGGTGGCTGACTGTAAGTACGTCAATAAGAAATACACAACAACACAGCCATTACACGGCAGTCAACACACTGGCAGAGGAGAAGAGAAAGAGAGAAATAAGTGAACAAGGCTTTGAAGTCGAGGTGACCGTACGGACTTTCTTGACATGTGAGCTGAATCTGGAGGAGAAAGTGAAACTGTCAGCTGCGAATATTCTCCACGGACCTGTGATCACTTTGAGAAGCCTCTTGGAAATTCACACACCAATTAAGCTATTAGCTGCTGAGCAATCAAGCGCTGCTGTAGCTTCGTTCTTCCTTCAAAGCGCCGAAACAATTTTGAGAAATTAACATTTTTCAGCGATGTTTTCTTTCTTTCTTTCATTGCTCATTTATAGCTTTCAGTGTGGTGGAAATAGACCATCAAGAGCTGAGCGAAACAGCAAACAGCGAAAGGCGAAGGGAAGAGCCCGGAGCCATGCAGCTCGTTTGATAGATTAACGGGGGATGAAACAAACACAGACTTAACACAAACTGCTGACAGGATCTGCATAAACTGTTGCTCCAGTCGCTAGTTGATTTTTCAGCTCTGAGCAAAGTTATAAAATTCAGCTTTTTCATCCAATTACGTTGTCGCTGAGCGGACCGTTTGTTTGTCAGAGACTCGGCCCATTAAAGAGACCTAAAATTCATTTACTGGGAGGAAAGAGGGTCCAGTGGGAGCCGTTTAGAGAGTAATGCTGTGTGTGTTCTGCAACCCAAATGAGTTTAGAAGTGAAAGCTCCGCTGGTGCTGAAAGAAATGGAGTGAAGGAAGCAGAAGGTAACGACGTCAGGGTCGGGTCGGTCTACCTGTTGGCGCTGTAGTCGATGCCGCCCACTTGCTTGCTGGCCTGCAGCAGGTCCAGGATCCCTGCAGCGCTGCCGCCCTTTTTCTTCACCTTAGAGTTGCGACTTTTCGCCTCCGGCTTGGCCTCCGTGTCTATGTGCAGAGTCTCTTCATCTGAGGAGTCCACGTTCTGCTTTTGGAAGAAGAACACAAAAGAGTAATGTGGAACTGATTGAACATGTCTGCCTCCCATGTCCGTGAGATTTGAGATACTAAGACCTCGTCCACACACAGCAGGTATCTCACCAAACAGAGATGTTTCTACCATGTTTCCTGTCGTCTACACGGAAACACAGATTTACAGCATTAAAAAAAACCCGGAGAGAACCCACGCTGCACGGGGAGAACATGGAGACTCCACGCAGGAAGATCCCAGTGCCCTCACCGGGACGTGAACCGGCGACCTTCTAGCTGTGAGGCGCTAACGGTGCTAACCACTGATCCACCTGCAGCCCCCCTTTCTTTATGTTTAACATAAATACGTTAAGAAATACACACCGTGTACATTTAGACACGTGAGGACAAACAGATGATAATACAGGACCTGACTCTAGTTAATATTCCTAAACTGGCTTCATGACAAACAAAGAGACTCGATGAATCCAGGCCGTTTGGACCCCTCAGGGTCTAGATGCTGAGGATCGCTGCCTGCTTTGTCCATCTGCTAATGGGGCCTGGATCTGGTTGGAGATCCGTGTGAGGCTCCGGCTCAGGCTGGGTGAGAATAGCCAGTGAAACAGCAGATCAAGGCTGTGATATGGTTTCCAGTGACCTCTCATTAGTAAACATTAGAGCATCTGGTCTAAGTCTGTTTCTTCCTCCGTTCATACCACAGCTATTCCCCTCATCAGCGTGTGGTGTTCCACAGCTTCCTCCTCACACGTTGAGTTTTTAATTCTACATCAGAGTTTTAAAGGAGCATTGCAGCGTTCCACCGTCTCTTCTCATACATAGAGTCCAAAGCAGTGACTACTTGTTAACCCTCTAAACCCGTTGGTGGGTTTAAAATCGCCGACGTTACACGATTCCTCAAAGCCTCAAGCTGGAAAAATAAAGACAACTTTCCCACGATCCTTAAACTAATCACACCTGGTTCTGTTGGCAAAGTTCACCTCATATCCTACATGTCAAGTTTAAAAATGTCCACAGCACGTGGAGCCCCATTTATCTCCAGCATTGGTAACTCTTGTTGTTGTTGAATACATCTTAAAGCATTTAGCTCATATAGTCCAGTTCTCCATCCTTTGAGCTACTTTGAGCTGCAGGACTTTCTGTTGCAGTGAAAAATGAAAAACTCTTCTAGATTTAGAAGTTTATAAATTACTTAAATAAAAATCTCAACATCGTTATTTTACTATTCAGTCATTTTGTTGAAGCGAGCAGCAGCTTAGAAAATGTGAGTGAATCAGTTACAGTGCTTACAACCCGGCTCTCTGTTGTTTCTGTGAGGTGAAGTGATGGGACACATACCTTGGTCACTAAGGACTGGAACTTTGGCTTTTTGGCTGGCTGGATGGGCTCTCTGATGTCTGACAGAACTGAGGGAAAAATGAAGTCATCACTGAGCAGCATCACAACAACAGTCACGTGAATCTTTAAACACTTTGTCAGAGTGAACATAGACGTTATTATAGTGTCATTATCATCGTTATACGATACATGATACACAACCAACAACAAAGAAGCCGTGGCGGCCTTTTTATTACTGATCGCATAACTATGTCCATTTAATTATTTAAATGTATTTAAAATCACCCTGAACCCCTGCATCGACTGGAGGGGGTTTTCTCTGTCCCGTCCCAGACCCACTAAAAAGCTTCAGTCAGAATCCCAACGCCAGCACAAAGCATCAGCATGTTGTCTTTAAGAGATATTTTACACACTGAACAAACAGCGTAACCAGCATCAACACCATCATCTTTGACTCTTATGGCCAGAAATCAGATCCTTTATTCTGCGTTGTAACGCTGTCTTTCCCACACTGTGATCGCTGTCCCAATCAAGCCCGTCAGCTTTTCTGTTGTCCCACGATAAACACTGAAACTGACTCCCTATGAATCCTGTCACCCACTGGAGTCCTGAGTTTTGAGATATATTTTGTAGTGATAAGTTAGATCTAGCTTCACACATGCAGGTTTGTTGGCGTTAGCTACGTATGCAGGAGGATGACGTCCAATAACAGACCTGCTGTATGAAACGCTGAACTCATCAGGATGTGATTCAGGAAGGAGGACTGTGTTGGGATCCTAACGCAAACCTACTGGGAGCAGGTGGTCAAAAAAACAAACCGTGGGCTCCAGGATTTAGCCAGAGGATGGGATGAAGAATCCAACTGAATGTGGGTTTTTACTAAACCAAACCAAGTCTGACAGGTGGACAGGTTGCTCAGTAGCTGCTGCTAAAAGGATGAAAAGAAAATTCTTTATTGTGCCAAATGTGCAGAGTGTTGATGTATCTGCTGCAACACCTGCTCCCTTTATTTACATGTATTCATGGTGTGTTTTATGAACACTGTGGGAAGACTGGTGGGCACTGAGTGGAGGAACACACACAGAGCAGGAAGCAGCCGGATGAAGAAAACAGGCCAAAGCTCTGATTTAGACACTCAAAGGTCTGGAACAAGTCTAATTTAAAATCTTCTTAATGTACCGAAATATGTCAAAGTGCTTCGTGCGTCAGTGTGAACTACATTTTCACAGCTAAAAAAAAAGCCTGAAGTTCATGAATAAGTTCCAGATCACAGAAAACTTAAATGTATTTTCTTCTGTTTTTGATGTGTTTAAGAGGATCTGGGGAAAGTGTTCAGATTTCTACGCAGCGCTTCGTTTAGATAAACTCAGATAAACTGACTCCACGATACTCACAGGAAAGATCTCTCTTGACCGTGTTCTTTTTCCGTCTGATGGGGAACTCGTCAATCTTCAGCTCCCCTTCGTCTGAGACGTACTCGTACTCGTCTCTCACTGGCTTGCTTTTGTCCTCTTTCAGGTTTTGTAATGATCCAAAAACACTTGAGTTGGTCTGAGGTTTCAGCGTCTTGGAGCTGAAAAGCAAAACCGCAGGACAATAAGCGAGCGCCGAGGCACTCACAGAGAGAAGTCCTTGAATTAGCTCTAATGGCCTCACAGCTCTGTGATCACCGTAACTCACCACAGGAGGAGGCTGGTGGCTCTCCTACCATAAAACATGTACACAGCAATGGCAGCCGCTCCATACATACCTGGGCATCTTCCTGTGAGACATAGTAAAGCTGAATCTGTCTTTATTGCCTGACAGCGGTGTTCTGTCAAATTTGCACTCCTCCTCCATTTTCAGCAGCGAGTCTGGTTTACTGTTCTGCAACGTCCCAAAGAAAAGAGCGTCAATAACAATAATAATAATAATAATAATTAAATCAGCATGACGTCCAGCTTTTAAAAGCTGTATTAGAAGTTTTATAAAAGGTTTAAAGGATTAAGCACAACGTAAAAGAGCGTTTTAGCCTCTTTAGCTCATTGTTTTGGTTCAACTCCACTTTTCATAATTATTATTGTTTGTTTTTTTACCGTAATGTCTGGACTAGAAGCTGCTACTTTATTCACACGCTTTGAACACTGCAGCTTAAACAACGATGCGGCTAATTTATGGATTTCTACGAATTTGACTCGAGATGAAAGTGACGCTGAGAGCGACGACGACAGAGAGACTGAGGAAGTGATGAAGTGATTCTGAGGCTGAAGAAGACGACTTTAGTGGTTTTAGTGCAGGAGGAAGATGAAGATAGCCATCAGTGACTTTTCCTGGAAGCTGCTGGAGTTTTATTTTCTTAACCAGTCGTGTTACAGGAAGTGTTCAGAAGGAAGCATTTACATATTTGTGTGTGTTACTGGTACGTATTTAATTAAAAGTTAAAAAAAATATTTGTGTAAATATCTCATGTTACCACGTGGACACCTGCAGCCTGTATATGAACACACCTGGTTTTCTTCTTAAAGTTAGTGGGTGGGGCTTATATTCAGGTGCCTCAATAGGTAAATGAAAAAAGCCTCCACTAGTACCTGCTAGCAACCCGCTAGTTGTTAGAAGAACTAAAGAGCCTGAGAGGTTGGTGGAGACCAAAACAGAGCTATTCATAAAATGGAATGAAACACGAGTTCAAATAAACGATGTTAGAAAACATGTGAGTGACTTTATGAGGTGGTAAAAAGTCCCTGTTGTGTTTACAGGCCTGAAGATTTATAGGACTTATATAGATTTAACATAGATTTAATATAGATTTAACATAGATTTAATATAGATTTAATATAGATTTAATATAGATTTAATATAGAGTTATAGTTCTGTATATTAGTTTGTTACTGACACTAATCTAATTCCTCAGTACAAATTCAGATTACAACAATTTAATGAACCTTTATAAACCTCTTCAAGCAAAAATTTAATGGATTGTATTAAACTTTTAAAATCAGTTCTGGTTCTGGCTCCAGAACCCCCAAAGCTTTTGGGGTGAATCAGGTTTCAGGCTCGTCTTCATTTGTGACTTTTCTTATCTTGTGCTTCATAACAGAGTATAGCAGAGTACTATACTCTGTTATGAAGTACAAGATAACAGAGTACAGCAGAGTACGATAATAATGAACATCACATGTTAGTCTTTTGCCATCAAATAGACGCTAAAGAATCTGCTTTAGTTTCATAAAGTTCCTTCTTGTTTTTAGTATCTTGACTAAAAAAATCCTACATTTAAATAAATAATCAGTAAACTGTGGCCTGTCTTTCCCTCCTATCAGCTCTTTTTGAACACTAAAACCTCTCAGACCTCTCAAACCAGAGCGCTCATGTCAGGCTCACACATGACGGCCGATCTGTTTGTAATTTGACTCAGAAATGAAACGACTGAGACTAAAAGAAAGTCTCAGAATTAATTGTCTCATCAGCTCTTCAAACAAATACGTAGGCGTTAAATGAGCATCGTGGTGGTAATCCCCACGGCTCGGATTCACTCGGGCCGTTTTCTGACCCACTTTACACCAACTCCTCCATCCTGGGAGGAATGCAAAGCGGTCAGCGCTGAGCACACTGTGTAATTAACTGAGATCTAAGAACGCTCATTTTTAAATATTCACTCCTCCACGGTTTTGTTGGCAAAGTTAAAGACATGAGACGGTGCAGTGGAACCTCAAACTAAAGTTTCACGTCGTGTCGGTTCATTTTTTAAAATCGACGCTAACACGGATTAATGTAACGGCACACGGAGCCGGAGGAGCTGTGAGCCTTTGGTCTCCTGTGACCTTGGTAAACATCTCACAGGGTTCCTTCTCCATCTGTAAATGTTTGGCCCGACGTGAAGGAGCAGTTGGATGGAGATCCTTGGAGGCTGCAGACATTCCACAGCAGTTTGGCATTGAGTTTTCCATCAAAGCAAAGCCCTCTAATGTCTTCCGTTCAACAAAATGACTCTTTTGTTCCAAAAAGCTTCCCCTGTTGTTCAGCAGTGATCGTACAACAAACTCTCTTCTCTGTTTTAGGATGAGAGCATGTGTAAATACTTAAATGGAGCGCGCTGGACATGGACGTGGTGGAGCTCCATTAGGTAAACTGGATGTTTCTGGAGCAGCTCTGATGAGCTGCAGGCCTCAAATGTGCGACTTGGGCCACATCATTATTTTTCCTGATTGCTTTGAAGTGAAGTGTGCAAATCACTTCTGGACGATCTCGTGGGTTTTTCTGTTTTTTCTGTTCAGCTGCTCAGCTTGTAACCTTCACGAAGTCTTTTCTAAAGAACACCAAGCCTTGGGTTTGTTTTAACTTTGAACAGATTGAGATACTATTTACTTTGGCCCGTAACAAGCAGCCATTAGTTAGAAATCATGACAGAAGGTGTCAGCTGAAATGATCTTACCTTATACTTCCATTTTGCTTCAGTCTTGTTTTTATTCTGCTCTCTGATTTCAAACTTCTCCATATTGTTCTGCTTTGATATTTCCTTCTCTGACATGCTTAGAACATTCTTAACAGCCTGCAAAATGGAAGTATTTAAAGAAAGACACAATTATTAAGGAAAGAACCCTTTTAAGAGGAGCCATGCTGCCCCACAAAGGCAGAGAGCTGTAACTACAGCAGCAGCCACGTGCAGGAAAACTGCATTTACTGGACTGGGTGGCAGATTTATGTGTAAAAATGTGGTGCTGATCATTAATCATTGCCACAGAACCGAGATAGAGCCCAAAAAAAACCTTTAAATACTTATGTAATGTCTACAAATATAACATGGAGTTATTTCTGTCAGTTCTTTGGTACATCTGAACTAATGACCAAGGTTAATGAATAATGTTCAAACATATTTAAATATGATGTTCAACCACATCAAATTATAGAAATTCAAGAGTCAGAGGCTGCAGAGAAGGCAGCTAGCTTCTCTGCTAGCTAGGCTAATTAGCATTTAGCAGAACTGGGGTTACTTTTTCTCTTCAGTTTCATTTTAGGTTTTTATTGCATTTTTTATGTGGGGGGAAAAGACACAAGTCAAAATAAACTACTGAGATTTCAAGAACATCAAAATGTCATTTTTTTAAATTCCAAAAAACACGGGAAAATTAGTAAATTAGTGCTAGCTATTTCACTAGCTAGCTCCCGTTAGTCAGAGCACATTGATTGCGGTTTGGTTTATTCTTTTGTTTTGTGGCTCTTATGACATTTCTATGCCTACAAATTGCCCATTTAGTTGTATAACAACTGATTGTGGTGTCAGCGTGGACCAGACGTGTAGTTACTGCGTTCTGCCTTTGCAGGACAAGATGGTGAGCCTTCGTCACTCTGCTTAAATCTGACAAGCTTTCTGCTGAAAGCGAAGCATACTGGCTCAGAAAGAGAGAAAACTACGGCTACAAACAAGAATTCCACAAAATAAGACTCATGCTAACGCCGCCATCTGCTCACCTTCGTCTTCTTCGGCTGGTCCATTTTACTCAAGATGTCCTTGGCGTGGGACTCGAGCGCGGCAAAGCTGGAGGGTTTGGGAGGCGGCGACAATTCCTTCGCCTTCTTCGCTTTCTTCTTTCCTCCTTCCTTAACCTTCGGCATCTTGGGAGGCTTGGGGGCCTTGGGCATCTTCGGGGGTTTGGGAGGCTTGGGAGGCTTGGGGGGTTTGGAAGCTTTCTTTCTGGATTTCTCTCTGCTGGGCGACGGGACGTGTGCCGGGGAAACGGGCTCCTCCGGGTCGGAGTGGGTGGACGGTGGTTCCTCCACTGGGACCTTGATGGCGGGCTCGCTCTTGATGGCTTTTGTTGCGTTCTAGAAGTGAAAGCGGAGAACTGTGATGTTAGCTTTGATTGAATACTGACCGTCAGCAGCAGCATTAGCTTCTCTTCATTGGCTCCCTGTAAAATCCAGAAAAGGATTTAAATCCCCTCCCTGACATACAAACCCCCCAATCCAGGCTTCATCATGTCTGAAATGGTACCACATGGTTCTGGTACAGCAGGTGACCCGACTGATGCATTTCGGACCTGCTCTCACCAACCTCCTCTGTGTTTATTGTTCTTTTAATTGTTCCCTGTAAAGCTGTGAACAGTGACGAGTCGGACCGTTCATGTCTGTGTCGCCCGGCACAACGAGATCAGAGGTTTTTCTTCCCACTGATGCCAAAGTGTGTCTCAGAAGAATCTGTCTGCATTTGTTGGGTTTCTCTTCACACATAAGAAGACTTAGATTGTGAATTAGGGCTATACGAATAAAAATAAACTTAAATAAATTGAAGCCCAACTAACGAAGAGTAACTGATCAATTAAAACAATCATAATGTTAAGTCATTTTTAAAATAAAAAAATAACAAAGATTCAGTGATTTACTGACTTGTGGAGTCTTCACCAGACTGTTGGGATCTCTGATGTTTTATGGGTTCAGTCTCGGTGAGACTCACTGATGCTGAACGCTGTTGTTCACAGAGTTGGAAACTTTGGCCATTACTTCCATTAGCTTCTGTTTCTGAACTTTATTTAAGTTAAAAACCAGCTGTGCATTGTTTCTTGCAGTGTTTTTGGTTTAAGGACGCTCTGCCAGATGAACCAGGCCGATGAAGGCTCACTGGGGTTGATGGTGACGTTAGCTGTAACTCTGCTGGTAAAAGTGCAACAAGCCCTGTTCAGAGTTTATTTTTCTGACGAGCATTTAATTTTTCAGTTTCATGAGCAAAAAAAGGAAAAGAAGAAAACCTTTTGGCCTTAATACTTTAGTTGGTGTTTTCCTCTGATGACTTTGTGGCTAAAACTCGACTTTGTACGACTTTATTGGGCTAAAGTGTGTTCTGTGGTGACACTAGAAGAAGAGATGAATGCACACATTTAACATTTGAGAGTTCATGGAGTAAAATGGAAAGTGTTCATCCTCTGAAAACCATGAATATTCCATTTATTTGGGCACTTTTCATAGAAATCTGGCCACTAGTGATCAAACTGTGATGCTATTCAGGGTCACAGAGGCTTGACTGGATCCTTTGGGAACTTAAATGCCAAAATGTCATAAAAATACCTCTGACAGTCTGATCTCTTTGGCAAGATCCTTAATGAGCTGTGATGGTTTCATGTTCTCTGGAAGCTCATCTTCATGTTCCAGGAGGGCCTGTTAAAGGAAAGCAAACACATCTGTTAGAATCACATCAGCAGACAGCGGACAGCGGCTGAACCTGCACTGACGTGTTCATACCTGCTTCTTAGTCCAAGCTCTGAAAGCTCCATTGATGATTTTGGCACCATGAATCAGGTATGGAGCTGGTTGCTTGTTTGCTTTATGTAAACCTACGGAGGAAGAAATGCAAATGTTAGCATTGTATGAATCGTGACTTTTAAACTCTGACAAATCAGAACCATTAGTATTTAAAAAATAAAACACAAACTACAGCGTGCAGCAGATTTACAGGATGTAACCAAAGAAAGCTTCACAAACAGCAGAACAGATGAGCTGTTGTTATAAGAGCCTCAGAGTGAAGACGTGTGAGCAGCTCGGTGTATTTACACAAACTGTCCTGTTCCCTCCATGGACCAGAGCTGATCCACAACAAAACAAGGGACTTGTTAACAGTTCTTGAGGGACAAAGTAAACTTCAGCTCACTGTGCATCAGCTACAACACCAAAATGTCAAGTTACAGTAAATACGGTGAATATCAGCTATTAGCAGCACAACACAATGAGGCTACACAGTCTGTACTGGTGTTAGCTGCTGTACACAGGACTGCTTCTATATATTATAGCCTATTCGCTACATGTTTTTGAACTCAATCTGAGCCTTGCTAAAAAACAATCACGTACTTTGTTTATATATATAAAACTTTGCAGCACCTGTAATTAAAAAAACCTCCGACTGTCACATGATTATGATGCATCCAAGTGTAACTGAACATTATCTCCCATCTCTGTCTCCTCCTGTTTAGCTTCTGGCCCTTTACTATTGGCCACAGACTGTACATAAAGATCTGACAGCTTCCCACAAACGAAGCCAAAGCGTCTGGATCGCCCCCTTGTGGCTGCTTGCAGTACTGTCCATAGACCCCGCCCCCTTTATGTCTGTGAATCTGATATGAACTAAAGCACAACAGTACAAATAAGTTCTCCCCAAATATGGTTTCTGTCATATGAACTACTTGTTAGCATGCTGATGTTCATGGTTCAGACTTGTTGGATTAGTTATGATTTCATGCTGTTATCAGAGCGTTTGTCACCGTGATTAACAGCCGGACCGATTCAGTTACACTCAACTGTTTTTATAATGTACAATAAATTCACAACACATGTCATGTCACAGCATTTCACAAATCTGAATAGAGAAACCCAACAAATCCAAAGTTTTCTTTGAATTCCCTTTGAGCAAGCGCCTGTCGACAGCTGGAGTGAACAACAAACATCCCCTTAACTGGGAAGGACAAGAGAACTCAGCCAGAACCAGAGAACCAGAGAACCAGAGAACCAGAGAACCAGGCCCAGGCAGGGCGGCTCGCTGCCTCCACTGGTCGGGGTGAGGATGAGCTGCTGAGGAACCTGCTGATGGACTGCTGCTATGATGAACCATCTGATTCACTGTCACCTGTTAGAAACCACTAAACTGAGGGTTTTTAAATGAACAGGACTAAATGACAATTCAAAGCAGTCTGGGGGGAAGTTCAGTTTATGTTTTGAGGCCTAACTTAAATACCACGCCCAGCCTCGGGGTACCTGAACGCAACATGAAATGCCGATCCATCTCACGCAGCTACAGGAAAGCGGCTTCACTGGGAAATGAATTATTCATTTACAATAAAACGTTGATTCTGTAATAAAGGTGATGGTTGACCAAAAACAAATTGGAGGTAGCGTAGAACTTAAATGAAGAACGAGCTCGACCAAACCTACACGATACCAACTTACCTACCAAAATAAAAGCAGCAAAATTAAACACAAAGTCCAGCCTCCCTGTCTGACTTAAAACAGGAGAAAACAGTTGAAACACAAAGGCAGCAGCTCACTCCAGTCATCTTTGGATCTACTTTAAATCCTTACTAGCTAGCAAGCTAAGAGCAGCTGGTAATGCAGCTAGCTACAAGCTAAACCTGGACCTCTATAACAGCCAGCATGGCTTCATACAGCCCCGTTATTCTTTGGAAATAATGCACAGAGACAATCATCGTTACTCCCCAGCGTCTAATCTGGAGGTTTAGGTGACGAATAAAGGATTGTGGAGAGTGAGAGTGTTTTCGTCTGCTGTCAGTCACTCAAACACGAATCCAATGAAGTCAAAAGGCTGCTTCTTCCTCAACAGTTCCTGATCCTGCAATAGCAGCTGGAACATGTTTGAACCTTCATCACTCCAACACTGAAATGCATCTCACAAAGGCTTGGTGACGGAGAGGCTGGCTTTCTCTCACTACATCTGAAGTTCTTCTAATCCAGCATCGTGTCACGATTGCAGTGAAGTCAGGAAAAGTAAAACAAACAGAAGGTTGAACAGATTAAAAGGTGTAATGTGTATTTGATCAGGCATCATTAAAAAGTTCAAACGAGGCTGATATCAAGGGTCTAAACCAACTAAACACTGTGTATAACAGTTGATGGACCTTTAACTATTTCAGACTTGGGATGAGGCTCTGAATGGAAATGAACCGTCAGCGCTCTCTGCTGGACAAACTGTCACAGCCGATGTATCAGCTGGTGTATCTGCACTTAGATACCACCCAGCTGTAACCGCAACGTCCACCATCCATACTCCTTCAGAAGGTTTGATGACTTACCGAACATGACTCAGCGTTTTGGAAAAGTCTTATTGCTGCAGACTGATTTATGTCACATTATGCAAATTCAGACGGAAAACAAGTCTTAAAAGCAAACCGTCCCGTCAAGAGCAGCGGATCCACGACCACAACAGGAAGTCATTCATAAGAGCAGCAGCAAAAGGAATAATGCTGTAATAATAATAATAATAATAATAATAATCATAATAATGATAATAATGATAATAATGGTATATTAATGGCGTGCACCACACACAACAGCAATCTGGTTTTATCAACACACACACACACACACACACACACAGAAAACAGTGGAAACATAAACAGTTGGCCCAGTCCAGCTGAGGGGAGTTTAAACACAGGCTTGTAATGGAGCAAGTGATTCTAGCTGGGCCAAACCTTTTGAAGCTAATCATCTGTGAACTCTGCGATTCACCGATTTAATGACTGAAATAATATGAAAGCATCCAGCTCCTCATCTGCGCGGCAGCCGTACGCTGAACGTCGGCCTGGAAAAAAAAAGGCCTTTCTGACAGTGTTTGTGTTTTCTCTGGGCTTCGTGCATTCCTCCAGAGAAATGGAGAGTTAAATGAGGATGTAAGTTTACATTAAAATACCACACATTAGACAAAAAAAAGGAAATCTATAAATACATGGGAGTGATTTAGAAGGTCACCTTTGAAGCGCTCCAGGAGGTGGCGTCCCACATACCAGCACGCCGTCTCAAAGTTGGGAAAAGGGGTGAGAGTCTTGACCTTCAGCCGCTTCTCGATTTCATACGCTCTGAGGAGAACAAGCCGAGATGTTCCAGCTAAACAACGTCATGCGTTACCAACAAACCATGTCATTCACAAGGTATTTCTAAATGAGGGGGAATTCATAAACAGATCTGGTGGAATATGGAGCGAAACATGAGATGAAGATCCAGTGGAAACTCGTGAGTAACATCCGCCAAAGCCTCAAGTCGCTCTAAATCCCCCCAAATTAGGACATGAGAGTCTGCAGGAGGCTCCGAGGATCAGAGCGATCAAAAGGAAACGACACACAGGATGAATGTGTAATAAAACAAACCTCATCTGCATCTCCACGCTCAGGTTGTGAACAAAGTGTCCAGAAAACGCCAGGCAGTCGACCGGAGTGAGGATTGCATTGATCCAGCCTGAGGAGAGCAGAAAACCGGATTCATGTCAAAATATTGATCTGGAAAGAAAATCATATTCACCTTAGACTGACTTTATAACCGCAGAGCTGTTACAGCAGCAACGTTCAACAAAGGAGGCAAATAAAGGAAAACATAGAAAACATAACATAGAAAAATGAAGTGCTGCTTTTGACTTGTAGTCGTTCTACGTCTGCTTTATTCTATAGAACCAAACAGCTTTTAAAACACTTCCTGTACATTTATCTTCTGAAGCCTTTAGATTCAGCTGACTGATGATCAGACTGATCTGAAGCTGACATACGCAGGACACAAAACACACTTCCTGTAACTAGTCTGAGCTTTCAGAGTCCCTCCTGTCACACATTCAGCCTGATTAACGTCTACTGATGGAAACCTTTATTATTAATAACTCGCATTGGACCTGATGATGCGTTCAAGTCAAATCCTGCTTGACTGAGAAAAAAGCTCCCAAAGTGGGAAAACACCAGTTTAACTTTCTGAACTTGAAGCAGTAGTAGTTGTTCTGTTTGCTCATTTATTTTTAATCCAGAGTAAAGTCCTGCTCCTCTCTGGAAACAGAACCACTGTGGCGACAAGGACAGAACTCAGAAATGCCTTTTGCAGCACAACAAAGTTATAACGTCATAAACAGTAAGCAACAAAGTGCTCACATGTGGTACCAATACTGGGGGAAATGGCGGCTCCACAGGCTCTATATATATATGTATGTACATATGTATATATTTATATTTATATGTATATAACCATTTGTAAACACAGCCTGCAGGTTGGTTCATTTTTGTAACAGGACTGTTGGTTGCAGCTGAGTCAGTCACGGCTCCTGAGTTGCAGGGACGAGCGCAGAAGTTTTAGTTTTTTACAGAATCTGATTAAAGAGAAGAATTATATTTTTGCAGATTTTTTTTTTAATGCATCATGTTGGATGATTTTAGGATCAGGTTTAGTTACAAAAGGACCAGATATCACAGGAGCATTTCAGGTACAAATGTGATGATTCTCTCTGTTTTTATAAATTCTGACTCTGATAAATGGAAGAATTTTGGTGGTTTTTTCAATAGACTGAAGGCCTTTCACATCCGGGGTTCAGAGGGTTAATGCACCCTGAATGCACCACAGCTCAAAAGACAATGATATTAAATTTACAGTTAAATAAAATACTGAACAGGAGCAAATGGTTTCCTCCTGGCACCACTAACTGACTCAGCTTGACTTTCTGTCTTCATGTTTGCAGCTCCAGAGCCATCAGGGCTGCAGAGGTTCTGACCTGACGGGATGAACAGGGTCTGGCCTTGCTTCAGGGTGCATTTGTAACACTTGTCCACCTGGTCGGCGAAGAACATTTCGCTGTGATTGGACGACGACCTCCAGCGCTCGTACAGAGACAGGTTGGCCGACGTGGGCTTGATGAGGAAGAAGATCTTCTCTCCCTGCAAACAACATTCAACAACATCATCATCATCATCACGGTAATGCCAGAGCAGGAGGAGGGCAGCGTATCGTGACTCAGCACACTGGGCCGGACCAGAAGTGAGACGGACCTTTAGGACGTGGTACCAGACGGAGGCACCGCCGCACTCGATGTGGAAGTCTGTGTAGCTGTCTTTCACGCAGATCAGACAGTATTTGGTGACTTTGGGCTTCCCGAGCAGAGCGTCATCAGGCCAGTAGTTTTCTACCCAAGACAGCCGCCGCACGATCTGTGGACTCTCCACGATGCTGTTCATCCTGTCCCAGACAAACAGAAAAAGAAATCAGCACCACCAGTTTTCCACCAGACTGGCATCTTTATAAACCGCTGGAGAGCTTTTTCAGAGCTTCAGCAGCGTCAGACAGAGAGCTGGTACCTTGTGTCGGAGAACTCCAGGTTGATGACGTTCAACACTTTCTTTCTGTTTGTGCTGTAGTAATAGTCCACAAACTCTTTCAGCTTCATCTTGCTGTCGGTCTGTTTGGTGACGTCGACGACGTCCACGCCGACGTCAGGACCTGAGACACCAGACAGAAGACGGGATGAAAACAAGCTGAGGGGAAACTAACAAGCTAAACATTTTCCTTAGACAGCAAACTGTTTAGCAAGAGATGTCTGCACCAGGATGCTGCTGATGTGTGACCTCATCATGGAGCAGCACAGAGGACACATACGCCCCCTACTGACCAGGAACAGAAGAGCACATCTGACAAATAAAAACAACTATTGGACGGTTTTTATCTACCACACAACCATCGTCTCTAGTGCAGACGGTCAGGGTGTGAGGAAGCTTTCACATGTTTATTACATCTGCATGTGCTGCACTTTGCTGCACTTTACTGCACTTTGCTGCACTTTGCTGCACTTTGCTGCACTTTACTGCACTTTACTGCACTTTGCTGCACTGGCCAGCTTCAATCTGCTTTGGAATGAAGACTTTCTCTGCATACTTTGGAAAAGTATGAAAACCTTTCAGAAGAGGTCGGCTTTGCAAATTGAGCGTCTGCATGTTTTCAATCATCACAACACGACAGAGAATATAATCATGAGAATGTTTCCTGGTCTGTGCTACCACCTGGTTTGAAATCCTTAGAAACTATAACACACCAGCCTTACAGCCACGTCAGCTGAAATAGTTTCTCATATGTCTTGACATCATCTCAAAACTTTTCACGACGAAACAAAAGACTTTTGAAGACATTTCTGCTCATGAAGATGAGCAGTAGTGAAAGCAGAGTGTTAATAGTTGCAGCAGAGCGGCAGTAAAGATGGTAAACGTTCATCCTGTTGGTAATTCTGGGCTTCTGTTGTTACTGCACCTCACACTGTAGCGCAGGTGGAGCAGGAAGTGATGGATGGACTGAACCCCCTAAATCACCTTCTGTAAAACTACAACGCAGCCAAAACATACGACATGAAAACCAAATCAAGACCATGATCTGAAACATTAGGATGACGTACATCAGCTGGAGATGTTTCTGTGTGAAAAAACCTCCAGAACACACATTGTTCTACAACATAGATAAAACCACCCAGTGGTCCTGACGTGTTCACAGGCTCCCATTAAAGGAGGAAAAAACAAAGCAGCCGTCACTGAAATGAGCTGAAACTGACAAAAGTAATAATAAATAAAAATGTGATGAACATCATGACGTTGGTTTGAAATGTGGTTCAACAGAAATATTAAAAAACAAACAAACAAACAAACAAACAAACAAACACTGCTCATCAGCAACGTGCTCTAATTTGTCCGGGACAGTTTTTTTTATTCTTCTTTTCACCCACAATTCAAAAGTAATGTTTTATTTCACTAAATTATAATTTAGCTAATTTGTATTTATGGTGACTTTTTTCAGTTTCTAGTTATTTGAGTGGCTGCTGTGACTTTTCTTTAATGGAAATGTGTGAACACAGTGACTGTATGTCAGCATTGTGGTAAATAAAATGTATGTGATCTAATCTGATTAAACTGCCTCTGAAGCAAATATTTAAATGCATTTAATTAAGGATCATTTATTAAATCAGCTCATTAGTTCAAATGAGAAAGAAATCAGCAATAAGAGCAGCTTGTTTGATCACCAGGATGCAGCATTTAATTCCTTTTTAATGTTCTGTTCAAAGTGATTAATATGTATTATTATAGTCAGTGCTAAAAGGAGCAAAATGAAGGATTTATGAAGCAAACATCTGCTGCAGTCTGACTAAGAGCCCTGGACATCCTCCTACTTCTAGCAGAAGCAGTGAGGTGGGAATGTGTGACTTTATTAAACAGCAGCAGCGTCCACACTGTGTCCACACTGAGGGAGGAGCTGAGCACCATCAGCAGCAGCTTCATTAAATATTTACAGTTTCTGACATGTCATTGTGATCTAACGTCGCCTGATTAACCTCAATGGTTTTCTAGAGGCAGGCAGAGCTGTGGTGAAATCACAGGAACAAAGCAGCTCCAGAACCTCTCAGCATAAATCAGACTGTAGCTTCCTCTAAACAGTCACAGTGTTCCTGTGCATCAGGTGGATCAGCACAGAGAGGTCTCAGGTCTGCTGCCTGAATGCAATCATAGTTAAAGGAGTGATATTACTGTGAGGATGGAGCTCATCTCATCAGTTCAGTAAATAAAAACAGGGTGATGAAAACACACAGCTCCCTGCAGTGAGTCTGGTCTGCACATCTGGCCTTTGGTACGTCATCTTCAACTTTAAATTCAAATGTTGCTTGTTTAAAATGATCAAAAGGTCAAGAAAGTTCATAAATGAGAAAAACAAAAAGAGAATCTTAACATGTGGCTCTTTAGACTGACGTAATGGGACACTTCAGACGTGAAAGAAACCTCGACAGCTCTTTTTAAAAAACATAAAGAAAAAATGTTATTCTTGACCATCTACATACACTGAAAACAGTCGTTTTTTCCTGGAACTGCTTTCTAGAAATAGTCCCTGTTCCTACTGTACTGACCTCCTCACAAATCCTGACTTAATCCCCGACTGTAAGATTAATTAAAGCTGTCGTTGTGCTAGCTGTGTTAGCGACGGTAGCAGAATAAGAAACAGGCAGCAGCATCCAAACCAGCATCCCATTGATCTTATCAATAGATAGATAGATAGATAGATAGATAGATAGATAGATAGAT
>NW_007580254.1:0-15818 GCF_000690725.1 Stegastes partitus | reverse complement strand
GATAGATGGATAGATAGATAGATAGATAGATGGATAGATAGATAGATATTTGTGTCCTTCTGTTCAATTCTATATATAGATAGAAAAATAAATAGATTAAAAATAAAATGATTCAATAAATAGATAAAAGTCAAACTAAAATAATAAAAAATCAGTAGAAAAATGTCCAGTACATGTGTGCTAATAGACACACATTCACTTTATAGGTCATATTACTGCACATGTCTTCATTGTTGTTGTGCTTCTCTTTCCTCTTTTGCACCATTAGAACCAGACACAGTGAACAGCAGCAGCAGTAATGATAGTTTGTTAGTAGAAGTAATGGTAGCATAGCTAGTAGGTTTAGATAAGTTAAAGTTAGTTGTTTTATTGTTCTTTTATCCTGTAAAGCGTCTTTGAGTTTCTGAGAAGCGCTATAGAAATAAAACGTTTTATTATTGTCATTAGGAAACTTTTGTTTCTAGTAATAATATCAGTAGCAGCAGCACTAGTAGTGGTGGGAGTTAAAGTACAGACGTTCAGCAGTATATATTTACTGCAGCACTTATAGTACTACCAGCATCAGCAGTAGGTAGTACACAGTGGAGGTACGCAGTAGTGGCAGCAGAACTGTAGCAGTAAAAGAGAAACTGGCAGCAGCTCCATGAGGAGCAGTGATGGAGATAAACCAGCAGCTCAGACGCTGTCGCAGTAACAGAAGTAACAGAAGTAAGAGTGGTGATGTGGAGCCACTGAGTTCCTCACCGACGTAGTTCTCCACATCGCTGATGTAGAAGGTGGGGGCGGGCATGGACAGGCCCAGACCGTCCTTCTTGTGGACCAGGATGGGCTCGTTGAAGCCGTTCTCCTCCAGATAGTCCAACGTCAGCTGGCCGCCGCCGAGCTTCACCACCACGTCCTCGGCGCTGAGAGGAGCCAGGAGCAGCGTGGGTAATGTCAGAAAAGAAACACGACCGGATTATTATGTCAGAGACTTGTGAAAGTATCTGGAGGCTGATATTGAAATGCTACCCCACAGTGCCCCCTAGTGGACATGTCAGAATGTGGACCAATGGAATCCTTAATGAGAAAAAGCCAATCGATAGGAGGGATCATTTCTTTAAACCATAAATTAATTCATTAGATGTCTTCCCGTTGTGCTGAGTGTGATCAGAGGACAGAGGGCTTTACTTTCACCTCTTTGTCTCATAACATCACCTCATCTGTGGCACACTGGCAGTGCTTCAGGTTGAGAGCTTTGTGCTGTTCTTAGCTCACATACGAGGCCTGTCCAGGAAGATATTTTCATCATTTGTAATATTTTCTGCAGTGTGGAACAAAACATCCACTTTATGAATTCACCTAAAATCCAAAGAAGCACATCTGTCCACATAAGCAACCCCCTAAATCACCTCAATATGAATTATTCAGCAGAAAAACAGTTGTTCAGCACTTTCAGCCGGTTTGCTGATCAATGTTGGTGTAACTAGAAGGTGCCGATGAGGACACTCCGACCTTCTTACCTGGGAAAGGTTCTGCTGCGAAGCTCCTTGATGAACACCTGACTGCCGTTCTGAACAGCTTTGATGTCCGTGCTTTGGCCCGTGTCATGTTTGCTCCAGTTCTTTTTCTTTTTCACTGAAGAGCAGACGAAGACAAACAAGAATAAAGAAACGAGAACTTCTTTTAGCTTTGTTGTCGTCTGACGTCGGCTATCAGACAGTTTGGAGGAGGTGGAATCATCACAGCTAACATTGGAGCTACTCACGTGTGGACTTGCCGTGGGTCTTCTCGCAGTTTGGACAGTGATAAATGTCGATATCTGGAGCATCGTCTTCATCCACCCCAACACAGCTGAAAGCAGAGCAGAAGCACTCGTCAGTGAGGTGAAGGTGACCCTACAGTTCTCTGACTTCCCTCCACTCAGACACACTTTGTTTGATTGGCTGCAGCGTGTGAAGGAGTTTCATAATTAGTCACGGTGACGTCGACGTCTGCGCCGACCTGCAGCCAGCGACTACATCCGCCATCAGTGGATCTGACGGTTATGCTCTTAAGTCACCGGTTGACCTTCTGACACTCAGCGGCAGTGGAAACACCACCGCTGCATCGTCACCGGCAGCGCACTAAAGCCTCGTGATTTAAATGATGTAATCCATTTAAGACACTGCAGCAACACGTCTCTGTGTGATCAGAGCGTCTGTATCCACGTTTGTTTGTTGTTCTGCTGCACTGTTGCTTTAGCTTCACATGAACGGCTGAAGGCTGACGGCTGCACATGAAGCCTCTGAGAAGGTCTGAAAAGTAAAGGTGCCCTTAAAGCTGCGTTCTCTGTCACAGCCAGCAGGGGGTTCAATCCAAGCATGAGTTCAACACCAACAACAAATGGAGGCGACGAGCTGATCACGCTGCGACTGGAAGGCACGAGCAGTAGAGGTCAGAGGAGGACACGAGGGAGGGAGGGAAGGAAGGAAGGAAGGAAGGAAGGAGGAAAGACGCAGTGAAGGAGCATAAGCTGTCTCCTTTCTATCATCATTAGATCAGAACGAGGAGACGGACGAGCTGAGCCGACGAGTCGGGACATCGTTCACCAGACGCCAGACTCTCAGGAGACTCGGTGGGGTTCGAGTCTCACCAGAGACCTTCTTACTCACTTCATCTTAGCTACTGTTTGGAGTTTCTGTGACGCAAACCACTGAAAAACAGCAAGCTGTCATCATGGAGAAGCTACAAAAATAAATGAATGATAAAATGATTCAACATTTTATTTTGGCTCCTTCTAAAAACAAACTCTACTGATATGTTTTTGTGCTGCAGTGATGTGGTTACAGGTCAACAGGTCAACAGGTCAACAGGTCAACAGGTCCGTTCATGCTTTGCTGTAAATTCTTCACATTTGAGAAGTTGATGCAAAAAATAACAAAGAATTCAGAGAAAAAAATGATCAGAAAATTCTAACATTTCTGAAATGGAAGTAAAAAAAATCTTCTTCTACTAATAAATAATTCTCTAAATGGATTTTTGTACTCTGGAGCAAAGTCAGTCTGCAGAGAGGAAAGAAATGTTCAAATCTCCACTCCGGCACGGATCAGCTGTAAGTTAACCTACAAACACACACACAACATATCTAGTGCTACACAACTACACACAGCTTCCTACTGGGGCTGCACGATTCTGGCCAAAATGATAATCACCATTATTTTGATAAATATTGAAATCACGATTATTTGTTGATTTTAACCAAAACAGATGTTTTTATTTATAACTGTTTTCACATCCATGTATTGAGCTACATTCCTGCTAACGTGCTGATATGTGCTTAAAGATAAAACCGGTCCTCTTTCTCTCCAAAACTCACTCCTTAAAAAATAAAGATAAAAGAATAATGAAAAGGCAACAAAACAGGGCGCTGCTTTCCTTTTCCATTCCATATATGTTCTGAACTAAACTATAAACTGGATGTGAATCAATCAGTCATCACTTCTAATAAACTGAATGAACCGCGCTGATGTCACCAGACAATCTCAACTCTGATTGGCCATCGCAGCAGATCGCAGAAGTTCAGATTCTTCAACTTGCTCTTCAAAAGAATCGCGTCATTCACGCAAATAACTCGTTCAATTCGCGTCAGTCGCATCACGCTAGTCGCACGAGTCACGCTGCAGGACGTTCACTCTTCACGTTGACTTTACATGTAAATCACCAGCACCAATGATTTTATGGCGTCTGGTGTGAACACAGCGTTACACATTTTAAATGTCGCTCAATCACACAAACCTGATCGGAGGAAGTCGATATCGTGATGATGATTAAAATGTGATTAACTGTGCAGCCCTGCTTTCTGCCTTTTTTTACTACTTATTGCTGTATTTTTACTTTCACTTATATCTGCTCTTGTTTTGTTGTACTTATTGGGTTTTTTCTTATAAAACAGGACCTGAGTACTAACATGTGAGCTGGCATGATGAATAAAGCTCCTTGAATCCTTGAATAAATGGGCTAAAAACATACAAAAAAAGGAATAAAAAGGATATTGTCCTTTTAAGTGATTGGTGGTGCTGGAAGGCAGCAGAAGGACGCAGGACATTATTTTGGAGTGCAGTTCAGTGCAGGACGAAGGGACGGAGGAGTGCAGGACTGCAGAATCCTGCTATCAGTCAGTGGACTATAAATACCCATCTACACCCCGTATAGGTAAAGCTCTGTGGTCTGCAGCTCGGCTGAATAAGTGCTGCTAAAGTCACACGGGGGGTTTCTGGTCATCTGTTCTACGATTGGAGGTAAAATCAGCAAAACATGTGGCACAGATGTAGCTCAGCTGCTCATCAGGAGGTGAAAAGATGTAAATATTTCAGCTGCTGTGATGGAAAGAAGCCGAACCAAGCTGACAGAATGTGATATAAACTGTAACCCATGTGTTGGGTCTGAATGATGCTCGTCCCTCCTCTTTCAGACTGCAGCTGGTGTCCTGCACAAGCGAATTCCTCCCATTTGGAGCCGCTGCTCTCAAACTCAATGAACTGGGAGTTCCCCACCATGTTTTCTTTTTCCCCTCCTGGGAACTCCACGATGCTGCCGCCTGCTTCCACCGAAGGCAAATATAGGAGTGGGTGTGTGGACATAGTGGAAATGCCTGTTCATGACGTCCTCCACTCTGCGGCTGGGAGGAGAACGCCTTAAATTCAAACCAAACGAGAAATGTGAAGACAGAGGCAGGTTTTTGTTGTAGGACCGAAGCAGAACTTTTCAGATGAGATGACTTCATCTGTTCCATCAGTAGATCTTGTGTCGTGTTTTCACCACAGCAGGTTCTCTTTGTGGAAACGGTTTCGTCTTTCAGCAGAGCAGAAACATCTTTCCTTTACTACACATGTGGTGCTGAGCACACATCACGGGATCCACAGAAACTTTTCAGACTTCATTTGAAGAGCACGGGATGTATTTGAACCACATCTGAGCTCTTTCATCACTTTATGGGCTGCAGCACAGCATCGTCCTTGAGCGGCTCTGAAGCCGCCGACGACCTTTTACCGTCCTGTGTGGGGCACAAGACTGATGACTACTGTACTACAGAGACTGATAGCACATCATAAAACAGTTTTCTGTTCTCCTGCCTTTTACTCGGGGTACACAGGAGTCACGGTTCGGTACCTCGGTGTGTAATCGTCCATAATTCTTGGTGACACTTCACTGTAGCGCTCTGTCAATAAGAGAGGACCGGAGCTGTTCACTCTCAAGTATGAAATAAGTCAAATCCAAATGATCCATCCAGACGAGTGCAACGTGATCTTTAACTTGAATTCATGGTGAAGTCATCAGTGCAGCTTCAGCTTTAGACTAAACAAAGCAACGCTGCCTTTGTGTCTCTTTCTACTTGAGGACACAAACATCTTATTTGAATTAACTTGAAAGTCCTTCAAACAGAACCACCAGTGGACAGTGAGCCGGCCAGCTGACCGGTACCGTGGGAGCAGAGGAGCTGCAGGTTCTGGCTGCAGATTAAAATGTGTGACATGAGTTAAAACATCACACAAGAGTCATGAGGAGTCACTACAGGAGGGACATGAACGATGTAAACAGACTTCTGCCACGAATCATTTTGGCTGCTGAAAAAGTTCTGAACAGTCTGGAGCAGCTAAAGGAGCTGTTTCACCAAAACATATGAAGGAACTACAAACTACACAACATGCATGTGGGCTGCAGGTGGATCAGTGGTTAGCATCATTGCCTCACAGCTAGAAGGTCACCGGTTCACGTCCCGGTGAGGACACCCGGGATCTTCCTGCGTGGAGTCTCCATGTTCTCCTTGTGCAGCGTGGGTTCTCTCCGGGTTCTCCGGCTTCCTCCCACAGTCCAGAAACATGCTGAGGTTAATTGGTGATTGTAAATTGTCCGTAGGTGTGAATGTGAGTGTGCTTGGTTGTCTGTCTCTAAGTGTAGCCCTGTGATAGACTGGTTACCTGTCCAGGTGAACCTGCCTTCACCCTGAGTCAGCTGGGATAGACTCCGCCCCCCATGGCCCTGGTGAGGATGAAGGTGTGCAGATGATGGATGTCCATCACTGTTACTGCTGAAGTTTCTGACAAAGGTTTACTGGCTGCTGCCGTTATTTTAATCAAAAAGTAAATCTGATAAATCTGGAATTAGTTCAAGTTCTAACAAATATCTGCATGTCCACCAGTTCCTGGGTGTGTTTTCCTGAATATGTTCAGGAAACCCATTTCTGCATCATCCACCTGTTTTAATGCGACTGTGTTCTCATCAGCTGCTAAAGAGAAGGACTGGACTGAAGTTCTGGTTTCTACGGTCTCATGGACGACACTTTGACCCAAAGTGTTGTACGGTGGAGGCCGACTGAAGGCAGGCGTCTGTGCTGGTGTTCAGTCATCTGATTGTTCTGTGATATACAGTCTGTCACACACTTCTTTACTTCGGGGTGTTTCCACTGCCGTCCACACATTAATGACTGTAATGAGTTGATTTGAGGGGACAGTAAACGTGCACCGACCAGCAAAGTGTTCAGTTTGTCCCACCAAAACATAGAATCAAATATTTATGTGACGTTCTGCACGTGGAAATAAATCTAATAACTGTCACCTGATCAGGTGACTAACTCTGATTGGACTGATCCAGGTGGTTTTGTGGGACAGCTGCACTGATAATAATAAAAAAAACACTTAAAAAAGAAAAATAAGCTGCTCTCATGACACAAAGCTTTGTGATGCCAGTTCAAGTGGTGGAGGGAAGTCGTGGTGTCGCCTCATGTGGGCAGATGTTTCCACAGACTGAAGAAACAACTCCAAGAACCCGTAAACTGACTTCTATCAGACAGACTTCTATTCCAGCTCGTGCTTCCTGTTTGATGGACATCTGAGATTAATCCACAGCAGCTTTGGGGTTTGAATGCAGATGTTCTGTTGCAGGAGGATCTTCAGGGACCAGGTGAGCTTCACTGGTACAAACATACAGAATAAGTTCAGCTGGTTTGTGGAGGCTTTGGAAGCTACTCGCACGACGACACCAGCAGAGAAGCAACAAGAAGTTTGAGTAACTTCTTCCACTTGTGTTCAGGTTTTAGCTGTGAGGAGGCAAAATGTGAATGAGTCGCTGCTGGAAGCAGTTATCACGAGCAGCTGCTGGTATCTTCTTAAAAACAACATCAGCACCGATTATCTTTTGTCATTTCATCATTCAGGTTAAACAATGAGACAAACAACATCAACACATTCATTCTGGTAAAACATGACCTGTAGAAACTTCTCAGTCACTGTTCTGTGCATAAACTGTACATACATGAAGTCATCACATGATCCAACTGAGATGATCCCTCAGCTCAGGATCCAACAGAACACAACTGAGACCATGAGCAGAACCAAAAAGACAAGCAGCTGCCCGACCGTGAGAAGCTCAGAGGAAAAGGCAGAACCACGGCGGTCCAATAACTGTTTCCAAAGCTGTGGATGCAGAAGGTCGGACGGACAGACGGCGTTCATGTGATCCTCATACAACACGTAGAAACACTACAGCGGGCAGAGCGAGGCGGGAAAACACTGGCATCCAGCTCCTCAACAAAGTGTTGGTAAAACTATAAAACTCCCTTTAGTTTCCCTTTTTGTTCTGCTATTAGAGCAGCCAAATGACAGAAGCTGTTATCCTTGTACTTTCTGTCAGGCAGCCTCCAAACGTACAGAACAACGTCCTGCTTTCATCCTCATGAAGAGGAAACGAGTCCAGTAGAAGCTGACTGGCCAACATGCAGCAGCTCCTTCATTCATCCACCTTCATGTCAGACTGACCAGGTGACAACACCAACGCCAACACTCGCTCTGATGTGTAGAACGCTGTAGGCCACAGATCAATCAGATATTGAGTAAATGATTTGTCACTAATCAAACCAGCACATGCATTAGACATGTCCAGGTGGGACGGGCTCCATCAGGACAGCTGATATGTGCGACACCCAGACGGCGTCATGAAGCGCTGCATGTATGTACAGCAGGTCCAAAGGAAACACGCCAAGTCCACTTTGCTTCTGATTCCACGCTGTCAGCACAACTCATGAAGCTCCATCACGCTGATGTTTCAGGGAAAGAAAGCTTAGATATCTCAGAACTACACCGCTGAAGCCAGCAGGCCGTTAACACCTGATTTAAATACAGCAGCTCAGAGACGGCCAGGAGACGTGATGTCAGTGGAGTGAAAGCTCACAGCTAATCCACCGGCAGCCGGGCTTTGTGGGCTTCAAGTCCAGACAGCTCCACAAGTGCTGGACAAACAGGACCTACAGACAGGAGAGCTGTGCAGTGTGGTGGCCTTATTTAACCAGCGTGTCATCATGAGGAGCATCAGGATGAGTTAGACGTTCTCGTACAGCCCGGTTCTGTCATGTTGGCTCCGGATCTGAACCAAGCATCACCTTGTTCTGGATGCACTGTGCACATGTATGCATCTGTATGTACATGTTGGTGAGTCAGACACAAAAGGGATTTAAATCATGGCTTTAGCCGCCTGGTGGAGCTGGTGACCCACGTACAAGGTCCCCATGGGTTTGAATCCCGCTCATCTCTGTCTCCACTGTCCGATCTAATAAAGGCAGCAAGGCCCAAAAAATAACTTAAATAATAATAAAAAATGAGCGTAGCGCATGTAGACGAGCTACATAGAAACGTGGAGGCAGGACAGAAGGTTCATGGTCAGACATGGACATCATCTACATTCACCTCCATCAGCGCTGAGATCAGTCAAAGCTAATAACGGGTCCAGTCCCACTGGGCTGATGAAGGCTCGCTGATAAAAATGTAGTTTTTCTTCTCAAAGTTATGAAGAAATAAATCCGTATTATTGTTAGACTTTGGGCTACGTCTTTGATGATTTCTACATTTTTAAGTTCATGCTACTGATCAGTTGTCCTCATTCATCAGAGACAGCTTCAGCTGTAGGAGCTTCTTCCTGCTGCAACGTTTGTTTAGTATGAAAACTATGAAAGTCTGCTGATGGACGGACGTCACATCAATCTGCTGCTTTTAAAATGTCAGAGCATAAACACAGAGTGGAAAACGTCACTGATCCTACGTCTGAGTTTGAATGCGTTTGATGGAAACGTTAAGTTTGGGAGACGGAGCTTCACAGAGAGCTGCTTTGACTACAAACGTCTTCATGAGGATGTGTTCATCCTGGAGATGCTGCTAAACGGTGAACATCACGCTGCGCTGGTCGCATCGTCCTGCTAGCGGAGCACAAACCCGGTTCTGCTTTCAGGCTGACGCCGGTCTGAGGCTTCCTTCCTCCTGTCCGGTCCTTACAGTCGCTCACTGTTCTACCAGAGCAGTACCAGAGGATTCAGGTCTGAATCCTCCTCCGCTGCTCCATCAGCAGCTTCTTACAGTGAAGCAGGCTTCGGCTCACGTCCTGCCTGGTAGCTAAACGTTCACTGACAACCGGTTCTCCTCCTCCGGCCCGTCTGTCTGCTGCCTCCATCACCCTGCATCCAGCAGGACTCTCTGCTAGCTGCTAGCTGCTAGCATCGTGGCTCGTATTCATCCAACTCTGCAGCTCTATGGAGCTTTTAAGCCTCTTTTAAAACAATGTTTTGGTTTGTTTTTTTTTTTAGCACATTTATTGCTTTTTCCACTGCTGGAATCAGCTTTTGTTTCCAGCCAGCTCAGACACACCTCCTGTACATCCTATTGGCCGGTGTGGGAGAAACACCAATCACAGCTGAGCAACTACAACCTCCACCCTGGTGGCACTGACGGTGTTCAAACCTCCACAGGAAACTCATCTTTGTGCTTCACAGCTACACATTTAAAGCCCTCATACGTAACTCTGCACCGTTGCCTCTTAGAGAAGGTGCAGATGTTCCTGCTTCTTTCTCCAGCCGCCCATCAGCAGCCCGAGCACACCAGCTCACCGACCATTCTTTACTCTTATTGGACGCATTTACAAACAACATATCTCACTTGAACTGGAGGAAACCACTTGCAATTCTGTTTTTTCTAAATTGTCTGTAGGTGTGATTGGTTGTCTGTCAACAGTCTGAATCGAGAATCATCCACAACCAGAATCAGTACCATCATGACTGGTACCTGAATGCCTCCTGGTCACTACTGCACAGGGTGAACAAGATGTGAATCACTTCTGAGATGTTCTGGCTTCTGTTCTGTGGAGCTGACACGCCGTCTCTCTCCATAAAGACCAGGACGTAGACTGCTAGATGAATAAATACGGGTCTTTTCTTTCTGCAGACTTTTCATGTTTGGATAGAAACCGAGCAAGTCTTGTTCTGTGTCTGCCTTCCTGAGGTGATGGTACATAGAGCCAAAACCAGCATCTGAATTTTAAAGTTTTGAAACCCAGCAAACATACCACACGCATAGCAAGCAGAAGAGGCTGAAACCCTGATGTTAGCAGAACCTCTTCATGGTATGAGCGACTAAACAGAAGCTGCTGGTCTGTAGCAGTGGAAGTAGAGCCCCAAAGAGCAGATAGCTGGAGGGGAAGTTAGATATTTAAATAAGTAAGATTAAGCTCCAAGTGTTGGTAAAACCTGCTTCCCTCCTGGAACTGGATGTCTGAGGAGGATCGGGGTTCTGAGAGGTCCGGTGTGCAGCCGGAGTGGTGGAACCATCAGTCAGTATGAGCTGTGATCGGTGTGATCGGTGAAGGAGCTGCTGTCGCCACCAACACAACGGTTCTACATCATGAAGTGATATTGATGAGATTTACAAAGAGCGCAGTGAGATCCAAACACGTAACAACAAAATAGTACAGTTAAATTTCTGTTGTGTTAAAAGTACGTTAGAAAGCTTCAGGCCACTGAATGCCACATACGGTGGATTCACTTACAATTTGGGGAAAATATCCAACTGCAATTATTCAGGAAGCTGCTGTTCTTTGTGATGTATATTTTCTTGTTGAGTCAAGCTTCAGCTCAGTTTGTGACAGAATTAAACACGCGATGCAGCACGAACACACCAGATCTCATTAGAAGTGTCACACAGGGAGGCCGCATGAATTTATAAAACCGACTGTCACAACAGTTTAAACTGTGATGAGGTGGGGCTCATGAATAATGACATGGTGATGGTCGGTGGAGCCGCGGCGTGCAGCCTGTATTACACATTGTTCAATAGACGGCTTCAATCTGCTCACATTAAATAAAATTCACTCACAGCATTAGTCTATCCTCTTGATTCCTCATTTTTTTACTGTATTGCTACAAATTGCAGTTTCAGTTTGAAATCGACTAACTTCAGCGCTAAATACTATTACTGTTGGTTTTATTCAGCGACCAGATCGACTAGCATGTTTAGCCTAGCTTGTTACAAACACAGGAAGGTAAGTGCTAACTGCTAGCTGCCTAAATCCATTTCACAACAAAACAACTCCAAAACAAGCCAACAGACACAAAGCTGTGGCACTCGGGTGTTGTATAAACCTGCATTAACGCTATGTTGGCGGGAAAAGACGGCCATGTTTGCAACTTGTGACTGTTTATCAGATAACTCAAGCTAGCCAACAGACTGTTTGCTAACAAGCTAACAGCTAACATACGATACAGGAATGTAACTAGAACAAAGTGTAACAGCGTTGCATGGCCGTTGTTTTTTGTTATCAGTTGGACACATGTTGGTTAAAAAATGGTCACGTTTGTTCAACATATACGTATTAAATGTTTAATGAGCCTGAACAGCCGGCTCTGGCTCCACACGTCCATGTTTGTCCACTTCTGTCAAAACTTCTGTTCTTTTTAGCACAAAGTCAAAAATGTCAGAAATTTACCAAATTTTGTTTTACTAATCCTAAAAACGAACGTTGATGTGGCACGAGTTTGGCTCTAATTATGGAACTCCAAAATGATGCTCATGTGGCAAAATTGGCTAAAGCTAATGTTTCCCACATCTGACAACAACATGAGCACGCCAACGGCGGCGCGTACAATCAGCTGACCTCAACATCATGTTACACTGATTTTTTGTTATTTTTATTTTATTTTATGACTGCTAACATATTCTCAATAAGTCTGGACAGACATTTTTTGGTTACTGGCACACGGTTTGTGAATGTATTGATGCTATTGGCTAATATTAGCAAAAAATATCACTAAATTTATCACTCTGAGTCAATATACATTTATTTCAGCTGGTCTCCACCAACTCCTGAGGAAAATATCCAGAATGCTAATTTCTTCACTCCTCTCAGCAGCTAGCTTTATTGCTAACTGTAGGTTTATGTGAACACAGCTGCAGGCTAACAAGGTAAGAGCTCCGAGGCTGAACCGTGTGGGAAAACGGGAGGCCATAAATAAAAATAATGAGCTAAAAGTGGCTAAAGAAGAGGCATCAAAGATACCGTTTACAGTATACACATTACTTTTACTACAGTGCTGATATAATTTTATCGCCTTTATAGGAATGCAACCGCTTCAAAGTCAACTTGTGTGCGTATTATGAGGCTTTGGCCGCTAAACGCTGGGCTACAACAGAGACGTACAGTGAAAGCAGCACAATGTGATTTCAGGAGCCGTTAGCGTTGGAACTATTTCCTGATCAACAACAGCTGGGCGCCGTGGCTGCAAGCAGCATCTGTAAAACCCTCGTCCTGAACGCTGCAGAGCTTCAAACATGGCTGAAACCACAGTGACTCCTGGTGCAAACAAGAAGCTTAGAAGCTGCATGAAGAACGTGGTGATGTTTCAGGTGTGATGGAGCTCAGCAGCTTGTTTCCTGACAGCAGTCTGCTGAGCTGGATCCATCAAAACAAATACGCAGGTTTAGCTCAAACATCAGATTTTTACCTGAACATCACTGCTAAGCTCACACCACCACACACCTGCACAGGTGTTATTACATTTAACTACCACTGTTATTGTATTGTTTTATAGCTCGACAATATAATTAGCTGTAATGACTTCCTCTTGCCACATGAACGTGTACGACACCTCAGATAACACAATGAAGAGCTGCCGTCCTCCAGCTCCAAGGTAAACACACCGGATCTCCTGCTCATCATGTTTAGACAGCCGAGGACAGCCCGGCTGAAGTGGATCACACTTTACAGTGAGTCCCCTCCAGGGTTCAATTATTAGATCGCTGCTTTTCATTTTGTTCAAGCGCGGTGACTCCATGGATCATGATTATGTTGATGATACATGGTCCAGATGGCACC
The DNA here is from genome assembly GCF_000690725.1 of Stegastes partitus. NCBI lineage: Eukaryota > Metazoa > Chordata > Actinopteri > Pomacentridae > Stegastes > Stegastes partitus. Next base: position 2,672 of record NW_007580254.1, on the reverse strand, counting down.
ATGACACAGTCAGACATCAGCACCTCCTCTGAGAAGGTAGCACACCGGAGGTCACAACACTGTTATTGATCAACCACCCAGCATCCTGACATGAAATCCCTCTCCATGACTTGGGCCTGACATTCATTTTCTAAAATTAGGGTTTTCCAGAATGTGATTTAAATGACCTGCGTTGATGGAGGTCCAGATCAGGAGACGGAATAATTGGATTGTGCTTTAAGCTGGGATGTTCGGTGCAGGCAAAGCCGCTTTAACAGTGGTTTTGTTTGCAAAAGACAAGTCCTCTGTTTGGTTTTTATAATCACATAAAGTAAAAGTTATAAATGATGCAGTGATCAGCATCACTGGAGGAGTCTGGTGACCACATGAGGACCCACAGAGCAGCCATGTACACCTAATACACACATATATAAATATCTCTGCATGTCTGTGTGTATATAAGGTGTGCAGAGCTACATGCTGCTGCTCATCTCCAGCAGCAGCTCCGTCCTGGAGCCTCCACAGCCGGCGGCCAGTGAAGGGTTAACGTTCAGGCGCGTAAATGCTGTTCGCGGCTCCGAAGGCTTGTTCGCCAAAAAGAGAATTAAACAAACGACGTGTTAACACACAAAAGAAACATAAGAAGAAGAAAGAAAGAAAGAAAGGGGAAAGACACCCCGGAGTGCAGCCGAACAACGGCACAGAGCCCAGAGCCCAAGCCGAGCGCGGAGCCCGAGCTGCGCGACAACAAGCCGGACAGCAGGAGGGAATAGAGCCCGGCGCTCGGCGGGGAAAGTGATGAGCGGCTCCGTCTAATCACTGGCGAGCAGGCAGCTATTACCCGCAGCCCAAAGTACAGAAACAAGCAGCCACATGAACGCAAATAAATGTGTGATCGGCCCCGTTATGCTGAAGCTGGACGGACAGCCAGCACGGGCTGCTGTCAGCCATAGCTGCTGCCAGGGCAGGAAGGCTTCTGCGGGGCAGGAAGGCTTCTGCGGGGCAGGAAGGCTTGTGCGGGGCTCAGCCTGAGCTTCGGCTCGGGTCGTGATTTCCAGCAGGCAGCCGGGTCCCGGGAAGCGGCTCGTCCTGCGGGGGCGAAATGCGCCTTAGCGAACAATAAAAGAAACGGGGAGACGAAGGGAGCCACCGAGGCTCCTCCGCCGCCTGCCCGCTCCTCACGACGGGGAAGGCGGCTTCGGCTTGGCGGCTAATGCGGGAGGCGGCGGGAGGCGGTGGAGGAGGGGGCAGCCGTTAAGCCCCGAACACCGATTGTGCTCCATAAACGGCCGCATTTTCTCCACAAACGGAGAATCTGTTTTGTGTTATTCGCGATAAAATGTCACAACCCCGGTCGGCTGCGTTTAACTCCGCCTTCTCCTCCGTCTCCTCCGCGGCCTCTCCTCAGATGCAGACGGGCGACGGAGAGCCACAAAGCTGTCAAACGCAGCCAGACCTCTTCGCCATTTTTGTTTGTTTCTCCTCCGCGAATGCAAAGCGGCCGCACAAAAACACAGCGCGAAGCAGCGGGCGAACAATGCGGGCCTTACCTGCCGTGGAACCAGTCCTTGCAAGCATCGCACTCGATCATAAACTGGGTCACGTCGTAAGGTAATCTGCAGATGCAATACACTGGTACAGTCGCCATGTTCAATTCACAACTACGTCGGGATAGACTGGGGGGGCTGCAGGAGGAACAACGTCCTGCAAACAATATGATCCAATATGATCTTCCCCAGAAAAAAAAAAGCCAGGGGCAGTCCCGCCGGACACATGAAGCTTCAAGCGCGCAGCTCCATCACAGCGCGGCCGTGTTGGGTGCGTGCGGAGCGGCGGCGGGTCGGCGGCAGGCTTTCCTCAAATGCATGATTATTATTATTATGATCGCGGCTACTATGTGCGGCCCCCTGCTGACTGAGGCGCTCATGTTAGGGAAGGAAAACGGAAAGAAGCTTCGGGCTTTTTCTCTTTTTTTTTCTGGGAGGGGAAATAATTAAATAAAGTGAATAGATGGTAAAGTTACGTCAGGAGGGGCGAGCAGCTAAAACATAAAAATAGATGAATGAGTGGATCAACAATGCAGATAATTGGATTAAAAAATAAAAATGTTTAGCTGTTACATAATTATGTGACGAGGCGACAGAATACAGAATAAAACAAATATAAATATATGGACGTGTTTTATGAAGCCTGATGCAATTTGTTCAGTTTATCAGTAAGTAGGTTATGTAATGACAATAAAATACATTATTATCTATTAAATGAGCAGACTTTTGGATTTGCCTGGTTTTATTCTCCACTATAATAAAAAAAATAAATATATATGTATATTAATGTATGTGTGAATGAATATAAATAAAATGTGTGTTTCTCTGGAAGCTGTATAGAGTTTCATTGGTGCCTTTGTCAGTTTGTTTGGTACATTATTGTACCCTGTATGTTATCAATTGTTATTAAAAAGGATAAATATGATAATTAAAATATATGTTTTTGTGTCAGAAGTTGGTCATCTATGTTGGTTTATTCTACATTATGATGTAAGGAGATAAAACATGCAGAGAATATAACTGAATATTCAATTTAATAAACAATATGTGTGTTTTTTACAAGCTGCACAGAGTTTGTTGGTGCATCGCTTTGTTTGTAAATGATGTTATAAATGTGATTGGTAGCATTTATTATAATATATAATA
>NW_007580253.1:6464-40279 GCF_000690725.1 Stegastes partitus | reverse complement strand
TAATGATAATAATAATAATCACAACGGTTACAATAGGGTCCTTGCACTGGTGTGCTCGGACCCTAACCAGACCAAAAAACTGTATTTCCACTGTAATGTGTAATGACACTGAAAAAATACACATATAAAAATTAATACGATTTTTTTTTAAAAAAAAGGTCTATTTAACGGCAGCAGTTGTGACAGAATTAAAGATGTTTGCATTTCCAATTTCTCTTTTAATCACTTGTTGTTAATGCGTTAATTGGTTTGAACGATAATCCACAGAAAGAGTTCCTACTTGAGCATTAATTAAAGTGAACGTTACTGACATAAAGGACATTGTTTGTTGAGTGCCAGGTAATGTGGAGGAATTGTGTTTGACAATAAAAACACAAGCATACACTTTTACTTTGCTTCCACTGCGACGACACAAAACGGAAGAGCTAGTTTTCATTGACTACATTTCCCAGAACCCCCCGCGGCGCGTATTTGAGGCCTACGTCACGTACGTTCCCAACTTCCGGTCGAAGTGTAAATGGATACATGACACAGTTGTTTGGGGGAAAGCTATCTTCTGGAAAACCGTTAACGGCCACTGAAGTACCGACGGGATTTGAACATCGTACCGGCTGACGGTCCTCGTGTACAGTCGGCCGCGATGGAGGCGGTCCCCCGGATGCCGATGATCTGGCTGGACCTGAAGGAGGCTGGGGAGTTCCAGTTCAGCCCGTCCGTGAGGCAGGTGAGCTGGGTGGGGAATGGAGCAACAGGGCTGAGGTCGAAAGTCAACCAAACAAGGATTACGGACGAGTGGATAACCCGAGCAAGGAGCTATCATTAGCCACAGTTCAAGCAGTTAGTTGTCGCTGCCTGTCGGGGATCAGAGAATTTTCCAGAACGGGGAGCTGGCCAGCTAGCTGGCAAATCCCCCTGACCACCGCCTTTTGTTTGCTAACGTTAGCTAGCTGCTTGCTAGCTAATTACAAGCTAGCAGCCGAATTTGAAGTTCCTAATTAGCCCTCGGCTAAGTGACTAACTTCAGAGAAATTATCCAAACATGTCACTCGGTGAAGGCAAGTGTCCATGTTCGTAAAACAGCGAGGCAGGCTCCAACCGGCCCTGTCAGACCTGAAAATAACAAACAGTGATCTCATTGTCACATGCACCTGGGCGAGCTCAGCAGCTTCCTCACTAAGTTAGGATCCCTGACACAGTAATAAAGACTTATGATCCTGTCAACATGGATAACAGGTTAACACAGGGCCTGTATATGTATTGTGCATAATCATTCTGTAGTTAGAGTGTAATGAAGTTACTACATTCCACCTGTTACACTACTTGCTTGGATTAAAAGAAAGCTGGTGTTCAGTAGGTTTCCTGTCTGTAGTACATGTTAAAACATAACCACACAAAATGCAAAACATGTACATGAAAATTAATAGGGAAAAAAACATACACGTAAGGGAGATAACAAAAACAAAAAGAGGAAATGCGGATGCTGGATGACATCGATGTTTTTGATATTACAGCTCTTCATTCACTTTTAAATCTGTCCTGGGAGAGAACACAGTTAATGTGAGCCTTTGAAGCGAGCAACAGAGAAGTCTGAGCTTTGTTTTCAGGTTTTACGACAGCCTGGTGTCGTCAGGCCAGACTGGAGTGTGATATTTAAAAGGGATTTCATGGTTGACCTGTTGAATTTCAAAACAAAAAATCACATAATTACACATTTTGAGGCACGCTGACTTCCTTCAGTTGGGATGACAGCGCTGAAAAAACACACCCTGCTCCAAAGCTCATGTGTCTGATATTTACAGGAAAGAAAATATAGTTCATTCCGATTCATCTTTATCTGGTGACCCATTTTCCGACTTCTTCCTGATGCAGATAAAAAAAAAAAAAAGCACAGCAGATCTTTGCCCTCTTGAGTAATATGTCATTCATTTCAGTACTGGATCATCATTCAGAAATGCTGCCTGCAATTGAGAGCACACTATTCACAAAAAACAACCTGTAAATATGTTTTGTGAACATTTGTTTCTGGCAAATACCATTAACTGAATGCTTACAACATGAAAGATATTTTTTTAATGGTGCTTAGCCTGTGGTGTGGTGTCAGAGATTATGAATGCTGGGTCTCGGTTTGAGAGATTTCTACTTAAAAATATATCTAAACTAACAATCGTTCTTTCCTGTGTCCTCGAACAAAAGGCGGCACTGCGCATATTTGGCTTGTAGACGTCAAAACAAGACGATCTCTGTTTTGTTGCTGTGTCACTGTGCATCTTCCCAGTGGCCTTGTGACCTTCCTGCCTCACTATTGAATTATAAACTGAAACAGAGGGACCGGTAGAAGAGTGAGCTCGACTGCATGGCTGTTCACCTCCTGACCTGACATTAAGGAGCTTGCTGCTTATTATAGTGGCTCGTAGGGATAGGGAAAGTCTTGGCAAAGCATGATGGGAGACAGACTGTAAGAGAGTCTTATCGCTCGGCTTATGCTGAAGACTAAAGATTAGCAGGATGATTAATTAGCCACAGTTTCAAGTTATTTGAATCAGTTGTTAAGACTTCTTTCTCAGCAGTTATCCTGAATATCAGATAATGTTAAATATGATTATAACTGAAGCTATAAAAGGAATCATTTCAGTGTCGATTGAATGTTAAGCAGCACATTCACCTACTTGTTGCCTCTTGTTTTTTCTCCTCCAGTTCATCTTGAAGAACTATGGAGAGAATCCGGACAACTACAACGAACAGCTGAAGAAGCTGGAGACTCTGCGGCAGGTGGGCACCGTGTAGAACATCGCTGACAAAACGGGAACGTTCTCCGTCTGATCTCTGTGGCTCTGATTTGTTTCATGATGTGGGCTGCTGTTAATGGTGCTGATGAATGTGGTGAAACCTGTTGTCAACCATCAGCTAACGTTTGATTCGATGTGCTACTTGAAACAGTTTCCTTATGTGCAAGTCTCACTACTCGGCTGCCATCTTGCCCTTGGGCGATTTTTTTTTTAGGTGACAAGACCAGGTTCCAATTTAAATGAATGGGAAGAGACCCATGACTGCAGTTAACTGTTAAAAACAGCATGTATAGAATAAATAGTCCCATCTGGTTAAAAACAGTTTAAGCTGCAAACGTCTTGCTTGTAAAATCTCTGCTTTATTACAAGAAATAATAATATAACAACAACAACAACAACAATAATAATAATGATAATAATAATAACAATAATAGCAATAACAACAATAATAATAATACATTTGTTTTATATAGCGCTTTTTAAGAAACTCAAAGATGCTGTACACAAAAAACAAACAAAAAAACAAGCAAGGATGCAGAGGTTACTCTTAAAGCCAATTCTTTGATAATTAGATGATAGTCTTCTTTCAGTATTTCATGCAACAACAGAGACAAAATGCCAAGTCATTTATGAGAGAGAAATTGTTTTTGTTCCTAATGCTGGAACGAGTATAATGTGGGACAGACTGCTGCTTTAAAATATATTATAATATATACCAATAATGCTTTCCTGTGTCCCCAAACCTGAATCAGAATCAGAATGCCTTTATTGTCTCTGTATTGTATACAGCGATATTATGAGTGCTGCTCCAGTTGGTGCATGTAAACAGTTTAAAGGGACAAAAACAGAATATACAAATAATAATAGACTTGGTAAGAATAGTAGTAAAACAAAAGGCAGCACGGCACATGTTTGGCTTGCAGAATTCAAACCTCGTCCAGTGAGATGATTTACTCCTATATATTGCTCCCATTTGCCGTACAGTGCTGTGCAAAAAAATTTTAGGCACATCCTAAGCTGAGGATGCTTTCACAGCTCTGTGTGGACCAGAATACATTTTGGACACATCAGATGCATCGCTGCTTAAATGAAACACAGTAATTTTTGGTCATTGGAAGACGTTACCTTCAGCTTTGCATAATCGTGGTGGGTGTCCCTGTTTTTTTTGACACATTATAGGTTAATTAATCAGTTGAATAAAATAAAATCTGATGAACTGACAATGAAAACAATCGACAGTTGGAGCCCTGAATGTCTGGAGAGTTGACGAACATAACTGGAAGACAACAGAGGCTTGTCCTGACAAGTTGTCCCACAAACCAGCGTAGGAAACATGAGGATTTTGACACATGGCTCATGCTGCAGGGCTGAGCTGCCCTGAAGTGTCTGATGCCCCAATCAGTACAAAAAATGAAACCATCGTTCAACACACTGACCTGTTTGCCTGCCAGTGATCAAAGAATAATTTAACATCACGTGACCTACAGGCAGTGTGCCCTGTTTTTTTTTTCTGTGGTTGTCTCCATGATATCATTTTAAGCAAGACTTCCTGGATCATGTTATTTGTACCTTTACCTTCCTCATCATTGCCAGCTGTCAGAGCCAAGCAGCGCCTCCTTTTTTTTAATATGATGACAACTTGACAGAAATCGTGATTCTTTTTAAAATATTTTCTGGCCGTGCCGGTTTCCCTTAGTGTGTTTCCACCTCTCCATTACTGTCAGGCTCTGGATGTTTAGATAAGTCGGTAGGCGAGATTTTCTAAAAGCCTGAATATTCTGTTTATCTGTTTCTGTCAAACCTGTGAACCTTTAACACCCGGCTTCCCACCCTGTCTGCTGAAAGTGAAAGAAAACCTCCATCTAGCGCTTCACAACCACAGAACTGTCTCTGTGGTGAGACAAAGTTGAGCTCATCACGTCACCATATTTCTGCGTTTTATTCTGTACTCTTTCTGTTTCCTGGGGGACTGACAGATGGCAGATGGTTGAAACCAAACATTCAAACAGCTGAATATCTGCTGCGTTTGTTACTCACTGCTCATGTTTGTCAGGTTCTGCATGTCGTTATAAATCAAGTCTAAATGACACTTTTTCAAATGAGCTGTTCTCCTGGAAATGCCAGCGAGTAAAGGATAAATGCTAAACATTAGCCGCTGAAACTCATCGCTGTGTGGAGCACAGCTGAGTTAGCTCGCAGTGTGTTTGCGGAAGTTGCGATTTTGTAGCTGCAGGGGCAAAGAACAGCTGATTAAACACAAAAGAAACACATTATTTGTGTCTGTTTTACAGAGCGCAGTGAATGTGACGAGGGATTTCGAGGGATGCAGCACGCTGAGGAAGTACTTCGGCCAGCTGCACTACGTCCAGAGCCGGGTGCCCATGGGAGCAGGCCAGGAGGCTGCAGTGCCCATCTCATGGTAGGAACACACAGAGAGCATTCACACATGCTGCTACAGTCTGCACCGCTGAGCTCCAGAGGTCTGAATCTTGCTTTAGTTTTGCAATTACTGCTGATTGCTCTGGATGTCAGGTCACTGCCTCAATCTGAATGTAATGCGAATGAACACTGTGCTGCACGAATGCCTGTAACCCTAGATTCTAATTTGTATTTTACTTGAAATGTCTTGTTATTTCTTAAGTTTATAATCCTTAAAGTAGTCTATAGCTAGCATCAATTAATAAAGTCTTTATTGTAGTTGGGAAATCTGATGTTAAGTTGATTATTGAAATGTAATTATTGATATTGTTAGCTGTGCATTGTATCTTCACAAATATGCACGTTAACATATCCATACAGCCATATAGACATATCTGAAGTTAAGTCATAAGAAATACAATGAATTTAAAAACAATTATGAATGAAATACAAAGGAAAAAGAAGATAAAATCCTCCCAGCATTGGGTTATGCTTGTAAAATAATAAAAATGCTGTTTGTTTTTAACAATTCTTTTAGACGTCTGTGCTTTATGAGCTTGTGGCTTAAGTGTGTTTTCATATGTGTTGTGTTTTTATTGTTGGAGCCTATCTATCTATCTATCTATCTATCTATCTATCTATCTATCTATCTATCTATCTATCTATCTATCTATCTATCTATATATCTATCTACCTATCTACCTATCTACCTATCTATCTATCTATCTATCTATCTATCTATCTATCTATCTATCGGTATGAGCTTTAGGACATATAGTATAAGTATAAAGCCTCCAGTATTCATCTCGTTCATTCATCTCGAATTGTAGTTCAGAAATATGATAATAAATGATGCTGTTCACACACCAGACCTTGTAGGATTTTAATGTTATTCTCTGTCATATACCTCCGTTTATTCAGGACTGAAATTTTCTCTGGAAAAACAGTCACCCACGATGACATCAGCTACGAGCAGGCGTGCATCCTCTACAATCTGGGTGAGTAAAGCGGCTTACAGTAATTTATGGTTTTGTGTTAAACTAGACCAGTTAAAAGGAATTTGTGGCAATTAGGACATGAAAGTTGCTGAACTTCTGGACGTGAACAACAAATTTAAGACACTTAAATAGTTTTAATCTACTGCCATGGATCGATCTGAGCAAGTGGTCTAGTGTCTTTGTGCTGATATTTCTGTAGCAAAGATTTCCAGTGATAAAGTCTCATTTAAATGAAACTTTTGCTCCTCATTGATGTTTAAGAAATTCATACAGGCTCACTGATTTATCATATACTCCTGTGGTGTACTATGCAACGTGCTACAGCTGCAACAAACAAAGCAACCAATGACCTTTTCAATGCATGTGCAATATTTATATGTTCAGTGTTGTTTGAAGCTGTGCCTTAAAAATGAGAATTTGTCCTTCAAGAATCTCAGACTGTTTCCCTGTTTTCCTCAATTGTTCTTTTTCATGCCACAAAAATGCACATAAATAACATTTAATGGCATCTGAACACTTACTTCCCACGAGGAAAAGCGCAGAAAAATGCATATTGTATTCAATCAAACCTGCAAATCCTTCCAAACTTAAATGTGGATTCTCTGTAGGGGCCCTGCACTCTATGTTGGGAGCCATGGATAACAGGGTATCTGAGGAGGTAGGACACACACACACACACACACACACACACACACATACAGTCAGAGAATAATTGTGTGTGTTTTGGTCGTCCCGCTGACTCTCTGTGCTCTGTGTTCAGGGGATGAAGGTGTCTTGCACTCACTTCCAGTGCTCAGCAGGAGCTTTCTCCTACCTGAGAGACCATTTCAGCCACAACTTCAGCGTGGATATGAGCCACCAGATTCTCAACCTCAACATCAACCTTATGCTGGTAAGTCACACACATGCACACACACACACACACACAGAATCATGTGTCATTAACCTGTGTCTGCCAAACAGGGCCAGGCCCAGGAGTGTCTTCTGGAGAAGTCCATGTTGGACAACAGGAAGAGCTTCCTGGTTGCCCGCATCAGTGCTCAGGTTGACTTTTCACTATTACATTGTTTTTAATTCTACTGTAGAAATCAGTAATTAAAATGTTAAGAGCCAATAACTGTGGCTTTGCTTCTGCAGGTGGTGGATTACTATAAAGAGGCCTGCAGGGCTCTGGAGAACTCAGAGACGGCCTCGATGTTGGGAAAGATCCAGAAAGACTGGAAGAAGCTGGTTCAGATGAAGATCTACTACTTTGCGTCTATTGCACATGTGAGCGTCTTATAGAAGAAAGTGGTTTTGTGTTCACATGTGGTAACTCAACACGTGTGAACTTGTTTTTGTTTTGGCATTTGATGAGTCAGATGCACACAAACACCTCGGCCTGTTGTCTCAGTCTATTTTTTTTTCTGTCAACAGCTTCACATGGGCAAACAGGCAGAGGAGCAGCAGAAGTACGGAGAGCGGGTAGGAACAGGAATCTGATTTATTATTCTACACCAACTTGAGAGAAGCAGTTTACTCCAGCAGAAGCTACGTTTTTATTGATTTGCTTCCATAAACAATTAAAAACACATAGTTAGCTGTTGACAAGTTGCTAGCTGGTATATTCAGATTGGTGCACATTGTGACGGTCAAACAGAAGAGCTTCTGTCAAATACTCATAAGTCTGTGCATGGCGGAGGCATCACCCACTGGTCCTTACTTTTATTTCAGACTGCACTGAAAGATTCGCTGTGCTTGTCACCTCCAAAATGCTCAGTAGACAAGTATCTTGTGTGGATGCTGCAGCACGACCTGATCTGTCAAAGAGCTTCACTTCTGGAAAGCTGTTTGAATCAGAAAACAGCATTTTTTACATCCATATAACTGAGGCATGTAGTTAAACTAGTAACACAGCTACTTATAGCAACACTACTTCCAGCTTTTTGAACTTCCTGCCTTGCTGCAGGCACACACAAACAATGATTGACACAAATGCCAGCTAATAGGCCTCTCCTGAGATGCCATTAAACTGTTGTTTTATTAGAACTTATTACATGTCGTCGTCGTTAGGAAATGCTCTTCACAGTCTGGATGTTTTTTAAAAAGCAACTTGCAAGTGTCACCAAAAGTTTTATCTTAAAGCAGCAGAACACTAATTTAAATGTAGAGCTACAGAAAAATGTTTTATAGGCCACAATAATCACAAAACACCTATGGAGGAACTTGGTGAAGCTAGTTTTACTCGTTAGCTTTGTTCAATCATGATAGGTTACTGATCCATCAGCTAAATGACTCAGATGCTCTGTTTCCCTCAGCTGGCCTACCTGCAGAGCTCCTTGGACAAACTCACTGAAGCCATTAAGTTGGCCAAGGTAAAAGTTTGTTTCATACTTCACAGAAACACACGATCATTTTATTGTTCATGTTACCCGTTAAAACTAAACTCTCCTTTTGTTTTATCTTCTGATCCATCCAGGGTCAACCGGACAGCGTGCAAGAGGCCTTAAGATTCACCATGGATGTTATCGGTGGAAAGTGAGCCATGAGTCTTGCCTAACAGTTGTCATTTTCATGCTGTTTTAGTGGTATGTTGCTATTTATACATCTCCAGAAGAAAATCTAACTTGTTTTCCTTTACAGGTTTAACTCTGCCAAAAAAGACAACGACTTCATCTATCACGAGACGGTTCCTTCTCTGGAGACTCTAGCCTCGGTCAAAGGTAACAGGAAGCCTCAGCGTGCTCCTGCATTCAGTCAGTAACTGTGCACGCAAAGCTGGCTTGTTGCACAAGAATCTCAACTGGGTTGATATCTGGTGACCGTGGAGGCCAGAGCATACTTCTTCATGCTCGTCAAACCACTCAGCGATCCCTTATCCTCTGTAAACGGGAGTACTGTCATTCTGAAAGAGATCAATGATGGAGTTGTTTTGTTGCAGGCTAAAGGTAATCACTCAGGACAACTTTGTATTGATCTGTAGTGACCCGTCCCCTCGTCCCTCTGAGGGGACAAAGACTCAACAAACCAAAATGTTTTCTTATTTGTTAGTGTACGCATTTCTTCAGCTCTTAGTATTAATCGCTTCTGATGTTATTGGGCTGCCTCACAGACAAAATTAAAGGCACAAACTGACTAAAATGTGTTGCCGGCTGGACTATAAGGACAAACTACTGAGGCTGCAGCTGTTTTTTCGGCATGCAGTTGATTACGAGCTCTCCTCTGTGCTATTACGTCAATGAAATCAAGCTTAGTGTTCCTCTTAAACTACTCTGTGCCTTTTCTAGGTGCTCCACTGGTCAAAGCTCTGCCAGTCAACCCCACTGACCCCACTGTCACCGGACCAGACCTGTTTGCCAAACTGGTGCCCATGGCTGCCCACGAAGCCTCTTCTCTGTACAGGTAGGCAACCATTAGTGGATATGATGTTAGAAATGTGGAAAACAGAATCTTCAGTAGGCTTTTTTTTTTTTTTTTTTTTTACGCATTACAAACATTTATTCGTGTCTGTGGTTCTTTTTTTTTTTCCAGTGAGGAGAAGGCCAAGCTGCTGAGGGACGTCATGGCAAAGATTGAAAGCAAGAATGAAACACTAGAGTGAGTACATGAGCGTGCATAATGGTGTGTGCATAAGGAGCTTTTCTGAAAGACGGAGCTGAAATTGGTGACAGTTTTGTGTCCAGTAATTAGGGTGTTTGGAAATTGCTGTTTCAAGGCATTTCTGTCAGCAACCACCAGCCAGTGCTGTTAGCTCGGCAGGAAGCAGGACTGAGGTCATTTTTTCCACCAGAATCGAGTCTTTAGGGGGATCTGTGCAGTCTGTACAAAGTGCACATTGTGGACCTCTCATTTCCACAAGACATAAACCTAAGTTTTCATGCTATATCCTTAATTTGTTCTGAATATTTTAAATAATTTTGCTTTCAAGTAGGGAGTCAACTTACTTAGTAAAAAGGCAGCCGTTCCCAATGAATTTCTTTAATGAAGAACCGAGATCATTGATATATTGGTTCAACAAAATGTAATGCTTATGCAAAAATGAACAGTACCGTACTGATAGAAGCAGATTTTAATTTCCAAGGTGCTGCCCCAGTGTCACATGACTGGTCTCGTCTTCTTTTTGCAGGCAGTTCATGGACTCTCTGGGCTTGGAGCCAGAGTCTGTAGACAACCTGGACATGTACAGCCACATCCCTCCAGTCCTGATGGAGAAGTGCGCCGCTCTCAGCGTCCGTCCCGACACCGTCAAGAGCCTCATTCAGTCCATGCAGGGTTAGTGCCAGACACAAGTCCACATACAGCAAACTAACCAGTGACTTTGAGTGCAGTAGGAAGTGAGAACACAAGCCATACATTTTAGTGGCCTTGGTTGGCCTTGTGTTTCCCAGCTATGACAGCTAAGGTTGATCAATGTCAGTAAGCTTTCTTATTGGTTTTGACATAACAAAATAATTTATGACACAGTTGTCCAAATTAAGAAAATTCAATTAGGAATCCAGAGTTATTACCTTTAACATTGGATCCAGTGTTGCAAACACATGATAAATAAGCATCCTTAACCATTGTGAAAACGTTTGCATTTTAATTTTTTTTAATTTAGAGAGAGAATTCCCGGGAATATCGTGTCCTAGCAACAATGTTAGAGCTTTTACTGTTATTTAATTAATAATGTAAATGTACATTACAAATGAAGCTTCATATCAAAACATTAAACCAAATTTAAACATAGTTCCTGAATACAAATGAACTTAGCATTCAGACTTTTAACTGTCTGAGCAGATGTCCTCATGTCTGCATAATGCTTTGGACAAGCATGCATGTACAAATTTCAGCATGCACATTTTCTCCCTCAAACTGAAAGAACTTCATAGTCTGTTTGTTTGCTATGTTTTATGACTTATAATGTTGTTTATGCTGCACTTCTTTGTGTGCTTCTGTATAAACAATGCCTGTCACGTCTTTGCCTGTGCAGTGCTCTCAGGCGTCTTCACCGACGTCGAGTCTTCATTGAAGGAGATCAGAGATGTCCTCGAGGCGGATGAAGCCGGGGAGCGAGCCCTCCAGGAGGCCGGCGGCCCCGCTGCAGGCGAGGTGCACCCTGCTGTGCAGAGCCAGGCGCTGGCTGAGATACGCAGAGACCTGGAGAAGTACATGGAGGCCCACGAAAAGGCCAGTTTCACCAATACGGAGCTGCACCGAGCCATGAACCTGCACATCAGCAACCTGCGCCTGCTGGGGGGGCCGCTGGAAAGTCTGAGGGACGCTCTGCCGCGGCCGCAGCTTAACGAAGGTGAGCGTGTGTTTGATGATCAGGGTGTATGTAAATTAGCAAGGCTTAGTAGAATGTGTAGTTTTTAATTGCATATTTCCATTTTCTTACTTAACCAAGCGATTGTTTTGCCTTTATCAAAACTTCGTACTTGATGAAAAATGCCAGGTATAATTTCCCACAGGTGAAGGTGATGCCATCAAAGTTTTGTCAAATCAAAAGTCTAAAACTTGTAAAATAGTTAGGCAACTATCGTATGAGAGAAAAAAAAAAAAGATCACAAATGAGAAGCTGGAGCTAGTGGCTTTGTTTAGCATTATTGTTCCATTAGTCGACTAATCAGTTGGTCAAATAATAGTTCTTAGCTAATTCTAGTGCAGGAAAGAAGGTTTCTTTCCATAATTCATAGTGAATTAATTATACCTGCTTCATCCTTTAGAGGGTCCTAGAGGCCTGGAGCCTGTCCTCGCTGACATTACTGGAGAGGTGGCGTGTTCGAACATAATGTCTTATATATACTGTATGTCTATATATGAGGGCAGGCAATATCTGCTACACTGTGTTATGAATTACATGCATGTATTATGGATGAAGAGATGCTCATATAAATTGAACGTATCAGAGTGAATGTAATTTAGTCAATAAATTGTGAGTGTAACCGAATGTGCGTGCATGTGTGTGTGTGTGTGTGCAGAGGAAGTTGCAGGGCTGCAGTGCATGAAACGGATCCTCGGAAAGGTACAGGAGATGAGGGAACAGAGAGGCTCTTTGGAAAAACAGCTCCGCGACCTCATCCAGCAGGATGACATCACCTCCACCCTGGTCACCACAGAGAGAGCAGACATGAAGGTATTCTGCCACAAAAGTTTTTTTTTTCCTTTTCATTTTAACCTAAAAAAGCACTTGAGAAAAATAAAATGGTTTGAGTAAGAGTCTGCACATATAACATGTTATCATTTCAGAAATAATTTGCTGAATGCTGTGTGCTGGACCTCCTAACTAGCCTTTGTCTTTCTAGCATATATTTGAAGAGCAGCTGAAGAAGTACGAGCAGGTGAAGGTCTACATTGACCAGAACCTTGCAGCACAAGAAAACATCTTGAAGGCACTGACTGAGGCCAACGTTCAGTACGCCTCCGTTCGTAAAGGCCTGAGCCAGACTGAGCAGCAGTGGAACAGCACTGTTCAGGGACTGGTGGGCTCATACGAGGCCTACGAGGACCTGATGAAGAAATCACAAGAGGGAAAAGAGTTTTACGATGATCTGGAGGACAAAGCGTCACGTTTGCTGGAGAGAGCAAAGGCCTTATGTCAGACAAGGACAGAGGAAAGGAAGCCCGTTCTGGAAAAGTAAGGAAGACACTGACACAGAAATGTTTAATGTTAGTCTTTTAGTGATGGTGGGTTACTGCATCAGCAAAGACACATCTTATAGGCCTTATAGGTCATTTTTGTGTTCCTTCTCCTGCCATAAACTTTATGTTCTTAATCTGATCTCCACTTGGCACAGTGGTTCCTCCTCATACTGTGGATTCATTATTGGATTTGTTCCAAAATCAAAATGCCAAACTGAAAGTACATAAAATACTTTTTTTTTTTCTTCCCAATTTGACCTCCAAAAAGACAGATAAATATTTAAATATGTGACCACTTTTCTCTCTTATATTCCCTCTAGTAATGATATTTTACATTTCTAATGAATTCTGCTGTAACCCTGCTCTGCTTTGTCCCCTCCTCAGAGAGACCCAGAAGAAACCCCCTGCACGGCCTACAGCAGCTAAGCCGTCCCTTAAGCCCAAGACCTCAGATGTTGACTCTGCCTGTTCTAGCCTAGATGACCCAGAGCTGGCCCAGCTTAGTGCAGCCATCTTGGCCTTGGGGGGCGACCTACCTGAGGACCTCCGCAGCCTCCCCCCTGACATTCCGTCCCTCCCCACCCCTGCAGCTCGTCTGCCAGGTCCTGAAGCCTTCATTCCACCTGGTGCTAACCTGGGTGCCAGCACCTCCCTGCCTTGGCCTGGCGCGCCTGCTGCTGCTCTTCCTCGCTTCCCTGCCAACCTGCCACCGCCTGAGCTCCTGGCACGGATAGCTCAGTTTCCTACTTCAGGGGGTATGGCAACACAGGGACCCCTGCCACATGCCCCTCTTCCTCAGATGACTCCACAAAGGCCTCCACAAATGCCAAACCAAGCTGTGGTGTCTAGTTATCGGCCACCTCCTCCTCAGGCTTCCCAACCTGGCCTGGTTGCCCCTACCCCAGTCCGACCCTCGACCACCACTGTGGACAGCATCCAGGCCCCTATCCCCAGCTACACCCCCACACCACACCACCCTGTCCCACCTGCAGTCTCAGCTAGCTACCCCTTACCACCACAGATGAGGGCTTATCCCCAATTTATACCCCAACCAGGGGTTCCTATTCAAGGCCAGACCCCTCTACCCCAAGCACAGCAGCAGAAGCACCCACAGCAGTACCCCCAGCCCATTGGACAGCCACTCCCTCAGGGGTACCAGCCTGGACCAAGGCCTGTTCCAGGCCCTCACCCTCCTCTTCAGACGCAGCAACCGTACCCACATGGATATATGCCCCCTCAGCCTGGTGTTCCTCCCCATTTCCAGCAGCCATTCCCAGGTCAGCTACAGCCACATCAGCAAAATGGCTTTCAGCACCAGCCTCAGATACCCCAAGGCTACCAGACTCCACAGGGCTATGTACCCCAGCAACACCCTCAAATGATGCCGGGCTCCATGCCAAGGCCACCTCAGGTTCAGATGCCACCTGCACACTCATCAACACCCCCAACTTCTCAACCAGCACCCCCTGTATCTCAACCCTACCTACCCCATCCAAACCAACAGATGCCCCCAGGACTCCCTCACCAACACATGCTGCCACAACAGCAACAACTCTCAATGCCCCCCAGTGCCCAGCAGATTCCGCCACACCCACAAATGCAGATACCAGGTGGTCCCAGAGCTCAGATGCCCCCCACAAGTCAGGCGATGCCTCCAGTCTCACAGAACTACATGCCCCCCACTAGCCAGCCCATTCACCCTACCATGCACCCTCAGATGCCTCCTGCCTCACAACCTCGTATGGTCCCTGGTCCTCAAGTCCACATGCCAAGAGGCCCTATGCCCCAAATGCCCCCTAGTGCACTACCCCCACAGCATCATCCCCACCCTGGACAGCCTCCTATACCAAATATGCCCCAGCAACCCATGCGTATGCCCAGTCAACCACAGTCTCAGCCCCCTCATTCTGGGGGGGTATGCTACCCTGGAGGCGCTCCAATGATGCCTCAGCAGCCCCTGGCCCCACAGCCCGCGGCTCCCCAACAACCTCAGGCACCTCTTCCTATGACACATCCACAGCCTTCTTCTATGTATCCTTCAGCTCCGGGACCCAATGTACCTCCAAGTGCCCCACAGCAACCCACTGCCATAGGCCCACATGGTCCTCATGCCCCCCCTGCTCAGCACATGATCCAGCCCTCTCCTGGAGGCCCTACAGCGGCTCAGCCACCCAACGCTATCCCCCCTTCCCCTTCGCCTTCCCCCTCCCCGTCCCCCTCTCCAGGTCCTACCTCTCTGAGTTTGAACCCCCAGCAGAGACCCACACCGACTCCCACTCCAGGAGGCACAGCCCCACCCCCACTTCCCTCTCCTTCTGCCGTTTCTCCCTCCACATCACTGTTTCAGCGGCAGAACTCAAGCACAGATGATCTCCTCTCCTCGAGCCCAGAGAGCCAGCCTGGAGGCACCAAGGCCCCCACCAATGTCCTCCAACCCACCAAAGCTGACCCACAGGATGGGGAGCGTCGAAAGAAGAGCGCCCAGGGAGTTCTCCTGATCCAGGGTGACCCATACCAAGCTCCAGAGCGAGTCGCTCGCCTTCATGGCGAACTAGAGCGTTACAGAGCCCAGGTAGATTCCCTGGAACACCCCTCAGAGAGTGAGGGGGGTCTGTCAGTGCTAGATGCCCGCTGGAAAGAGCTACAGGATCAGCAGGAGAAGGACGCTCGCCAGCTCTCGATTGCTATCGCCCGCTGCTACACCATGAAGAACCGCCACCAAGACGTAATGCCCTATGACCTCAACCGAGTGGTGCTGCAGTCAGGGAAAGATGACTACATCAATGCCAGCTATGTGGAAGACTTGTCACCGTACTGCCCACGCCTTATTGCCACACAGGCTCCGCTCACCGGCACAGCAGCAGACTTCTGGCTGATGGTGTACGAGCAGAAGGTGTCACTGATAGTCATGCTGGTTTCGGAGCAGGAGCTGGAAAAGGTACTGACTTTAATTTAAACTGTGATTAACGTGGAAGCCATTAAAACAGCATGTGATGAGCAGCGGGTGAAAATTCAAATGTCTTTTTATTAATATTCAGATTTTTATGTTCGTATTTCAAAGGAGAGATAACGGTTTAATGTTTTGTTTCATTAGTTAAGAAATATGTGGGCTACACATCATCAAGTTCGTCTGAAAACTAAATGATGATTTCCTCGTTTTAATCTGTTATTGCTCGCGTCTGTGCTTAATGTTCTTCCTAATTTCCAAAGGGAAAGGTTCTGCGCTACTTCCCAACGGAGCGTGGCCAGCAGCTCTCTCAGGGACCAATCACACTCAGCCTAACCACACAGAAGACAACACCGACGCATGTGGAGCGCATGATCAGTCTGCAGTACCGCGACCAAAGCCTGAAGCGCACTGTTGTCCACCTGCAGTTTACCTCCTGGCCAGAGCTGTAAGTCACCTCTTAAAAATGTAAAAATGGAGATAAGTTCTCAAGGACAAAGTCTCGCTGAGGGGCTTCATCATCCGATCAGGTAATCACATTTTGGTCTTTCCGTCTGACAAGTCATTATTTCTTCAAATCTCACAGGGGTCTTCCTGACAGCAAGAGCAATCTGCTGCGATTCATCCAGGAGGTTCATGGACACTACCTCCACCAGAGGCCCTTACACACACCTGTTGTAGTGCACTGCAGGTGAGTGTGTTTCCGTCGCTGTCCTTTTTTAGTGCTTCACAGGCAAGCTGATGAGTCGGTGCAACAGTTTTTAATCGTCTCTTTCTGTCTCAGCTCGGGTGTTGGACGCACCGGCGCCTTCTGTCTGCTGTACGCAGCTCTGCAGGAGCTGGAGGCGGGAAACGGGATCCCCGACCTTCCACTGCTCGTGAAGAAGATGAGACAACAGAGGAAGAACATGCTACAGGAGAAGGTCAGACACACAGATTTTTGTAATTGTGTTTGAGCTTCATGTTTGATTTATGTCATACGTTTCAAGCAGCCTGAGTTGTACAGGTAGCAGCAAGGGGTAACTGTTAATCACACACATTTAACTCACCATTATGTCAGCAGGCTGTGCACCGTCAGACTGTCAGATTTCATCCTGGTGGTTGATAGATGATTGGTGGGTTGCTGGATGAGGAGCTCACTCATTGCTGATTCTACCTTCTCCTGTTATACGTGGGCGTCGGTTTTACCTGAACATTAACGGAGAGGTCTGGGCGTCCTCGTGTGGACATTTTGAGCGTCAAACACTTCAATTATCTGCATTCTGTTGAATTTTTTAAGCACCATTTGTGCTTTAACTGCATCAGGTTTATGTTATCCAGACAGATTTCTGGGGGGGATCATTTTAGGATTCACAAAAATCTCAGCTGTGAAGTTACAACACATTTAAGGCACAACAGCTGAAAGCATTGTTAAAATCCGTTAGAGAACGAGACCTTGTTAAAGCCTCTAAATATTTCTTGATAAAAAAGCTCCTCCTTTTCCCTCGTGGTTATCAACCCACCTGAATGGGTGCAGTGTCAGAACAGAGGAGACGCTGTGCTGCTGTTGTCTGAGCAGATAATTCCATTTGCCACAAAAGATGTCGACGTGTGATCTGATAATGCATCCTCATTTGGGAGTAAAAACAGGGTCACTGCTTAAGAATGATGGTTGTCCTTTGTTGGAGATAAGAAGTTCTCTGCTTCTTGTCTTTATTTCACGTGTTCTCAGTGTTGAGGAGGACGTATCCTCTCATCCCTCCTGAAATCGGTGTGCTTTTAAGGGTTTGACATCTTAAGATTTACTGACTTCACTGATTATCACATGATAAGAATAACAAGTCTGGAGAAAGTGTCTATTGTGGCTTCGCTCAGTCTGATAACGGAGGTTTGTTATCTCAGACAAATCCTGCATAGTGCAGCTTTAAAAGCTGAATGTAAATGTTATTGAAGGCAGGATACATTTTTACATTTCCATAGCAAAGGAAGTAAATTATGTCCTGAATCAGACGAGTGACTAAACCTCAGTTTAAAAACAGAATTATTAATACTCTCCTCTGTGTTTGCTTCCAGCTCCATCTGAAGTTCTGCTATGAGGCCGTGTTGAAACACGCGGAGCAGGTTCTTCAGCGCCACGGCATCACGACCGCCACCTGCAGCAAGAGCACCAACTCTGCAGCCACGAAGGTTTGTTCTCACACAAAACTCTGTTCTGGTGGTGAACTAGTTCAACTGCAGTTTTCGATTCAGCAGCCTGCATAGCCAGCTTTTAGCTGGACCCTCAGTGTCTTATCTGCTGACTGTTGAGTGTTCAGGCAGCTTTCAGCCACATGGATCAGTGAGAAGCTAGTAGTTGGAGATGGACAGTAGAATACATACATCAGTCTGTTAAAGTGATGGCTTTTTGACACTTTGACGCTGATGTTTTTCACGCCTGCTGCAGTTATGTGCACGTTATCTGCCCTGCACACAAGACTGGGTCGTATATCAAGCACAATAATGCACTAATAAACAAAACACAAACACTGAAATAAGCTTATCTAATTGTCCAAATAACTAGTTAACAATTTGATTTTGCACCAAAGATTCTGCCCATGAATGATGATGATGTGTCTCATTACAACAACTTCAGACGTGTTACTTGATGATGGGGCGTCACTGTGGACAGACGTCACTGCATCTACCGCTCACTAAAGAAATAGCTCCTATGAACACCTTTTTTTATTGGTGCATTGGAACACTTTCTGTAAAGAGATCTCACTGCTGAATTTTAATGTGCAACTCAATCCTTTAAAAACCCACATTTGCAGGAAAAAGAAACAGACAAAACTGTATTTATTTCTGCTATATCGTAAGTTTTTGGAGACAGACATCTGAGATTGTCAACTGTAAAGCGGGTGGAGAAAAATCCAGAACTCTGCTCAAATGTTGAAAATATCTGCTGTTAGAAATAAGTATTAGTGCTGCAGAGTTAATGCTTCTTGACTTTACTCTTTGAATCCCGTTCCCTGGTAGCTCCAGTCTGTTCCATCACCTTTATCTGGCTTTAACACTGTATTTGTTTACATTTGCACACCTGATTGTTTCAAAGGAATTCTACGAGTTCTGGTCAGAAGAGGTACCGCTTTCATCTCTCAGTAGAACAGTCACAGAGGTAGATAGAAGCACCTTCATTTCCCTGCATCCCCTCTTCGTATCCTAACATTTCTCTCTTTTCTGAACCTTCCCTGCAGCCTTACTCGAGACAGGAGTCCCAGCAGGATCTCGTCCTCGGTGGCGACATGCCCATCAGCTCCATCCAAGCCACCATCGCCAAGCTCAGCATCCGCCCGCCCAGCGCCACCGACCCAGCAATGGAGGCCGGCGCCGCCTACGGCCTGGAGGAGCAGGTCGGCGCCGTCTTACCTGCTCTCGACTCACTGGGTGACATCCAGTCCCTCCAGGACCCCTGCCCTCCCTCAGATCCACAGCCCCCCTCCTCCTTCAGCCCTCCTCTCACCTCCCCCACCCACTCCCCTCCACCGCCCAACGGCCTGGACGCCATCTCCCCCTCCACCCCACCCAACCACCAGCCAGTCCCAGAGGCTGCGCCCGGCCTGCCTCCCGCTTCCTCTGCGCCGGCTCCGTCGTCTCTGGAGCTTCTGGCCTCGCTCGCGCCCGAGGCCTTCTCCATGGAGGGAGGAGGTCGAGGGAAGCAGCGGGTGACCAAGCAGAGCTTCCTGCAGCCAGCGGAGGGCCAGGGTCTTCACGGGACCCGAGGGGAGGAAGGAGACGACCCGCTCAGTAGCCTGGACCCCCTCTGGAGCCTCAACAAGCAATGAGAGGAGTCCACAGATCGCTGCCTTTCTCTCACTTTACCACCAGGCGTCAGCGAAGGCCGGCCGTTCTTTCTAATCCTGCTTTTAAGAAAAAGACACACTCAGAATCCTGGGACTGTCGGAGAAATTTTAACGGTGTTGATTACCAAGACGTGCCTGGTGGCAGACGGTAGGGGTCTGGTTTGGAAGTTGGGTGTATTTCCACTGCTTTAGGGGTTTGATCCCTGAAACACAAACACACTTGCTTCTCCTTCCATCACTCGGTGGCTTCTGGGATCAGATCACTATGCACCTGTCTGTATTCCTTTCTCTGTTCTGTCGCTCTTTGCTGCTTTTTCTTTGTACGTCTGGGGTGGACGGAAGCACTTCCGGCTCCACATTTGGGCCCAAAAGGAAGAAAAAAAATTAAAACTCCCAGCATGCACTCCACTTTCACAGCCCCCTTCACGGGCGGGCGTCAAGGCATCACCGAGGTGTGACCGTGCTTGGCTGCTCCCTTCTGCACTGGTTTGTGATCGATGTAATGACTGGATGTATGGAGCTGCAGGCGGGCCACAGGAGACGGGCGGAGCTGTGTTGAAGACGGGACAACCTCCCAGCTCAATCAGAGTGTGTAGCTCAGTCGTCACGGTAACACAGAGCAGCATACGAATCAGCACGTCTTAACAAGTTGATTATGTTTTCTTTGTAACACTGTAAATATATTCAGTAAAGTTAGACTATTCCAAAAAATCGTTCCTCTGGAAAAAAAACACAAAAACGCACTAATCATTCATTATTGTACAAATATTAAATAAATCCAGTAGACAGACGACTCTGGTATCAAAGCCTCTTTATTTGAAAATTAGTACAAAGTCTTGCGCATTTTTTGTGTTACAAAATAGTAAATAAGTTACCTTCGTTACTACAGCCTGCGTAGATTGTAGCCAGCCAATGAGGGGAGGAGGCTGGAGGGGGAAAGGAGCAGACCTGGGGATTCAGACACTACTTTTTTTTTTGTTTGTGATTTTCTTTGACAGTTGTCTAAACGGCGTGAATGAAATGATACAGACTCTGATTTCTACTTGTTTAAGCAGCTGGAGGAGCATCACAGATGGACCACAAGGCGTTAAACATCAGATTTCTGCAATTTGCGGCGAGGATGCGACCATGGGGGAAGTGTTTTTTTTGTTTTAATCCCCACAAACTCTTGATATGCGACAGCTGCGTGAATGAAAGCAACAGGATGTGAAGGTATGTGTGGAGCTAAACGAGCGTGGTTTTCTGAAATAAACTGGGTAGAAACCGTATCCATTACCTGACAGAGTGCTGCTGGATACAGATCGTTAAAAGGCCAAGTCCGTTATTATCAACCAAAACATTCATAAGAAGCCAAGATTCATTAGAAATCGCCTCCCTCCCTCCGTAAAGGAACAGCTAGCGTGGCGTTTAATCGGTCTCAAAACCTGTGCGCATGAAAACCAGGTGTTTGTGATACGAGTTCACAGGAAACTATCCTCAACCCTCCACATGCACTCGCAACTGACTCACCAGCCAAGATGACTTTTTAAGCTTTTGAGGCACAGACAGCGGTGGAAGACGTACCAAGATCTCGTCTGTGAAGATTCTCAGTCATCCAGATCACGGTTATTCTCGTAGTTTGATCGTAGCAACTGCTTGAGTTCCTTGAAGACGTTCCACCTCTCATCCAAGAGGCTTCATCAGTGGTTTGGAGGTTTGTTGCTCGTTATAACTAACGACTCGCATAACGAGGGGGAGGAGCAACAAACTCCCAATTGAAACTCAGGTGTTAATGGCTCCTTAAGGATATCTGGAACTCCCAACTAGGCAGTCAGAAGTGATGAAGCTGGAGGATTTCTAACAGTAATTAATCATAACTTGAAGTCAAATTAATGTACAGTAAAACAACCAATTGAGTGAGTTATCAGCCACTGTTCCACCTCCAAAGTGAACTCAAAGAGCAAGCGTTCATTAGAAAACTGCATCTGTGCACGTGGAGCAGAAACGTTCCCTCATGGTTTTCTGTGCTCGTATCACATGCACACACCTGTGTTTTACATGAGTGGGTTTTGAAACTGATTAGATGCCATAAGTTTGACATTTTGGCAAATTTTTTACTCGCTTTCATCTCTAAACATGAGCCAATAGCTGTGTGGCGTCATTATAAAGTGTGACCGTAGGCGGCGCTGTTGCACTTTGGTTGATGCGAAAACCAACCACCTGACAATATTTACATCTTCGTTAAATCTATAACAGAACATTCTAATTCGCTCCTGTTTACCCCTGATATGACTTCATTTGGTGTTGTTTTTATCGTTACATTTGGTAAAACAAACACTGGATTTTTTTTTTAAACTTACAACAGAATCAAGGCCACATTTCTGAGGAGTCGTACCCGGGAAACAAATATCTTCTGCATTTAAAATGGGCAAGAAAGTACAAAACAGTAACGCTAATCCTGATAAACACTATACAAAATAATAGTCGTGCAACAGCGCCCCCTGTTGTCACAGCGTGTAAAACATCGAGTCTTTGAAACGGCAGGAAAGCAGCACTTCTACCGCTCACGAAACAGGTTCAGTTTTTAATTTGTACAAAAACTGAAGAGTAAAAAAAAGAAATTATCATTAATATCTGTAAAATGGTCTTGTAATCGTTTGACCAAATGTTTTTTTCTCACTAAAAATTACACACAAAAAAATTAAACAATCAAACTGGGATGGATATGAAGCATTTAGTGGGTTGTTGTACAGACTAAATGAAATTAACTGGGTGAGCTTTAGAAGTTCTGCTCCGTCCATTTTATCACAATCATGGCAGAAACTCGCTGTTTTTGAGTCTGTTTTTCAGTTCTCTATAAATTATTCCCCAAAATGTCAAACTTGGACTTCAGTTCACATTGCTAGAATAGAGAACATAAAAAAAACAACAACCTAACATCTACACATTTCCCGTTTCTAAAGCTTTCTCAACTACACAACAGAAAACACAGAGCTAACATATGAACATCGCTACAGTGCCGAGGAGGCTACGCTACCGGTCGCCGTGGGATGCAGACGGTTGCTTGTCTCAGAAAGTTAAAATTCAAATACTGACAGTGAAGTTGTCGTAAGTTTTCCGCTGCTCGTTCCCTGACGTGGAAACTCGGGTCGCTGCATCCCAGAGGAACCGGCGCCGTAGCCCTCGCCACGCGTGGTTACCAGTGCTGCAGGTGTGAACTTGGTTTGCAAGTCTAGTTACATCCACCTCTCGTGGAGGCAGACGTTTGCAAAAGTGCCTATAATGCGCGTGAGCGTGTGCGTCACAGAGGGTTAGTAGTGCATTGAATTAGTGTTGAGACGCGATACTTTGAAGGGTTTAGTCGCTGGTCTTTAACGGATTTCTTCGTCACACCTTCTGAGACTACATTCAGTAGATGCAGATACAGTAGATGGTGGATGATTTGGAGAAAAATACATTCTGGGCGTTGTTGGTGGCAAAGTCTTACATCTGGAGGGTTACATTCTTTGAACAGCTGAAGATCAGGCACTGGCTAGAACAGGAAGGGTGCACTGGGATAGCTGGGGTTGTCTGAGGTGCTTATCGGTGAAGGAGAGTCTAAAAAACATCAGTATCAGACTGAGCCTCATAAGATTACAGGATGAGTTTTTAATTTGTGTCACCCTGTAAATGTTTCCTCTTCCTTCTGATCCATACAAACAGCTGGTGTTTGGTCCAGACGCTACAGAAAGGTGAGATCAGGTGATGCATTTACTGCTCATTACTCATTTTAAAAGGCTGATTTCGATGGCGTCCGGCTGCTCCGCCTGCTGTGACGTTGAAGTTGTGTCTGGATTATTGTTCAGACGTCCGTTGCTGCTGTGGTTCTTATAGGACAGACGTGTGTTTATCTAAGAGGTCACTTCAGTACAACAGCTATCACCCATACTACTGCTGTGTGTAGCTGCCGTTACCATCTATGAAGAATAAAGCTCGTAGGCCACCGTTGGTCGTGACTACAGCGAGTCGGTGCACCCTCGGCTGTGGCTGCAAACAGACTCATATCTGAGGATGCACCGACTCCCTGTAGTCACACCCAGCAGCCGTCTATAGGCTACAACATGTAAGCTCTTACAGTTCCAACTATAAAGAGGAGTTTTAATGGCTCAAACACTGGCCACATGCAGCAGCACTGATCGTTTGGCTGGCTGAAGCCGCTGTAGTCCTAAACAAACACACAGTAACAGCTGGATCGCCAACACCACAGATTGAACCGCAGCAGCTGAAGTCGGACCAACGACCAAACATCCAGCCACAGCTTCGCCGTCCCAGCGGGCGGCGCTGCAGCTGCTCACAGCTGGATAGAGCCGGGCGTCGACCTTTTAAAGTGAATAATGAGCAATAATACATCATGTAACATCTCTCCTGTCTGGAGCATCTGCAGAATATTTTCCTAAACACACAGTGAACTACAACTGGACGATCAAAAGGAATGTCAAGAAAACAGCAGAGTCTTCAGGGGGTGATGTTGTATTTTGCTATATTTAGATTATTTTCCCCACTTTACCATCAGACAGCTCCTCCTCAGCCCTCTTCAAAGCCACCAGACTCCATTGACAAAAATGGTCATTTTTATTATAGTTAGCTGTGTTAAAGCATCAGCAGCTCCCACATTCTGAGAGGTAAAATTGCTATTTTTGTCAATGAAGTCTGGTGGTTTTGAAGAGAGCGTTGTAACCTTTTCAGCTCTCTGCTGGTGTCTGAAGATAACCTGGTGAAAATATAAAATAGAAAAAATCTGCCAAAGGATAAGTACCTCACTGAAACTTACCAACATCCCATTAACTGCACCAGAACAGCTCATATGTCTTTATCAATGACATCAATGTTTTTAGGAAAACCTGACTTTAACTCTGAACTAATCATTTTATCAATCATTAATGTGAGCTATGAATCTCAGGTGGATTTAAAACAGAGTGTTCGATTCTTCAAATGATCGATCATAATCTGGATTTTCAGAATTAAACATTAGTTTATCGGGACATTAAACAGGATCTTTAAAGGGAGGGTTTGAAATATTTTCATGACTCATAACCAGATGAACTTTGCACCAACAACATGCCGATGGCCTCCATGTACTTATGTTCAATGTGACACAGAAAACAAATTACAGAAATGTGGCCAAAAAATTAAAATCCTGGATTGAAAACGGTTTAAGTTAAGCCAGTTACAGTAAACAGTGATTTTAAAAAAAAATCTCCAAAGGGCACAATTTATGACAATATGGTAGCCAATGTAAACGAGACGCTGGCCAAAAAAAAAGCAACGTCTGTCGTCCAAAAGTTCAAGCAATTTGGAGAATGGAGGTAGCCTGATGAAGGTGTAGCAGAATGACCCCTCATACAGCATCAGTAACCCCAGAGTCAGAGGCCGAGGCCGGGACGAAGGAGGAGCCTCTTTCCCCTGCAGCCCCCCAACTCCACAAACACTTCCGTGTCTCCAGCTTCATATCACAAATAATCCTTTCACAACCACGAGCCCGACGATGCCAAACCAACACCTCCTTACATTGAAGTCATCGTTTCCTCTTTAATATATTCTTGTTTAGGAGCTGGGATTAGCCATTCATAAACAAACTGTTATTCAAAATGTATCGCTAATAAATAATAGATTTATACATATAAAAACAGCCCCCTCTGGAGGTTTACTTTATACAGTAATCATCAGTTCTCCCTCACACACACTCACACACTCTTCACACACGACCAATCAATATTTGTTCTCAGCAGTGTTATGCCATAAAAAGGCCCTATATTCATTCATTACCCATTCAGTCTCCAACACGCACACAAACAACTGCTCAGTTCAGCTCACTGTCGCTGCACTTCGCTGTCGAGCGAACGGCACAGCAGGAATATTTAAAAACGAGGAGACCGTTTTAATGTCCCTCTCTGGGCGGGTGGGGTCACAGTAAAGCCCCACCCATGTCAGCAGCATAGAGGGCAGAGCCACAAAACACGCGCACACAAAAAGCACAAACTGGGAACCGGCCGATTCTCCTTAAGTAAGAAACATCCAGCTTTTCTTTATCGAACCTCACGACCCTCGCTCATGACAAGACGACGGCTCCGTTAAAATGCAGCAGGCTGCATCCTCATCACATCCAGACTCGAAAAAATACAAAAGAAAATTCGCACTGCTATAAAAAATAGCCTCGTATACACCTTATGTCTAAGGATCGCGTCTCAACCGAATGTCAGAAACAACAAAACGAAGCGAGAACCGGCTGTTCTGTCCGCTGACGCTCCTCAGTCCAGTTTCTCCAGCACTGACGGCACGTAGACCAGGCTGAGCTCGCTGCCGAAGTCGCAGACGATGGCAGCGTTGTCCAACACCAGCAGCTGGCGGACCCCCTGACCGTCGCTGCTCTGGCCCAGGTAGACCGTCTGCAGCAGGTCGCCAAAGTTCAGGTCCCAGAAGGAGACGCAGCCCTGGCCCCCCGTCACCAGCAGAGACTCTGAGATCACTCCCAGACTGGCCCCACAACCCACCTCCTGGTGAGGAGAAGAGAAAATGTAAGAAGGATGATAGGAATCAAACACAGTGGCTCAGATGGATTCATACAATCAGCGTTCACGTTCAAGCTTGTGCACAGGACAGGGAGGGAAGCAGGAGGACAGAGAGGGACGTGCCAGCTATCGAAATATGATAAGTAGCTAAATATCAACAGCCTCTCCAGGACTGCAGACGTCATCTTTATTGTGTGTGTATGTTCGCTACTTGTGTATGTACACGTGCGTCTGCATACAGTACATACCTGCCTACAAACACACATACATATGCACACACATGCCTGCATACGTAACTTTATTTTTGCACCTACATGGTACATACCTATGTAAATATAACACGCAAATACACTGGAACGCTTGTTCATACATTTTCCAGGCAGCCATAATGACCTATAGCTACAGTCTGCTGCTTCACTCAGTAGTTTCTGGCTCTGTTGGTGCGAAGGTTCTGCTCTGTTTTTGCTGGTTTGCATTAAATAAATATTTGAGCATCACTGATTTAAAGGATCAAAGGTAAGAAGCAACCAGACGAGACAAAAACACGTCCAGTACCTGCTGTATTGAGTAGAGCTTGATCCCGGTGCTGCGGTCCCAGATACAGATGAGGTCATCCAGTCCTGAGCTGATGACGCAGGAGGTGGTGCAGACCAGCGAGGTGACGTCACCGCGGTGGCCATAGACATGGCTGACACGGCTTCCTGTCAGGACGTCCCACAGGCAGATGGCGCCGTCCTGCCCGCCGCTCGCCAGAACCATCGTCTGAACGGAACGACAAATTACATCATTTAGACTGAGTAGGTTTTTCACGGCATCATATCAGCCTCTATTATCAGTACAGTACAAAATATTATCACCATCAATGCTGCAAAACATCTACATATTAATTATATTAAAGTTATTTCCTGGTTAACCAACTGTGATTGTGTATTAAAGGAAGGCGTGTCTCTGACCTGGTCTATGTAGATGGCTGTGATCCCTCCAGAGTGACCCTGCAGGGTGAAGAGGCAGCACGAGTCCTCCAGACGGTACACCTGACCGACACACAGACACAGGATTTCTAAGTGACATGGTTCTTTTGATCTTTTTCTGCAGCTCTGTGTGAGAAATCAGCTGCTACATATATGACATTTTAACACAAGCAATCACTCATACGACTACTGCTGTAACCCTTTTCTTTCCACTGGGTAGGAAATCTGCATCCTCTTAAGTTTCCACGTTAAAAACACTCCTATGTCGGCGTTGGAGCATCTTTAATGTTTTTGCACTTCACTTCAGGTGATAGTTCTTCCTACAAATCCTGCTAAACTTACCCGGACTGTGTGGTCCTGGCTGCCGGTGACGACCCTGCCGGCGGCCGCTCGCAGCACCGTGATCGGCTTCTGGTGAGCGCACTGCACCGAGCGCGTGAGCTGGCAGCTGATCACGTCCTCGCTGCTGTAACAGGGAGACGGCGGCATGCTGCTTCGCCCGGGGGGGCCTGCAGGAGGAGGAGGAGGAGGCGGAGAAAGAAATGATCAGGAACGTTCATGAGTACATCTTCTTTCTGTTCCTTCTTTTTAAAAATGTAAACGTGTGGGTTTATATGTCGTGATGTGTGAAACATATTTTGGTGTTTTAGTATCTAAGGGAGTCAACTAAGTGCACCTGACATCTTGAATGTATGCATCCACCAACAGCCCCATTGCACCTTTTTGTTATTTCAGTCCGACTAAAAGTGTGCCTCAAATTTGAAAAACTACAGTCCAGGCATTTAAAAGTATAACACGTTTGAGAATGAAACGGATAAACAGACATATGGTAGTTCTGTCATGATCATACAAACAACAGACTAATTGTATTCTGTTAATGCCTCTGTTAGTGGTATTAGTATATTAGTGCCTTCGAGCACCACCTTTTTCCAGCATAACCAAAAAAAAAAGTTGCCTCCTCCCAGTTATCGGGCTCTCCTTTTTTCATTTGGCTTTAAAGCAAAATGTGTAAATATCAGAAGAAGGGGGTGCACATGGTGGAAAACAACGTGGAGACAGTGATTGAGTTAGTTTCACCGAGTTGTTTTTTATACAGGTGAATGGAAACAGTCCTAACAACTATGTAGAATGATCATGGGCTGCTCAAATAACTGTGATCAGGCTAAACATACAGACGAATGGACAACCTAGAATCATAATACCTTCAGCCTTGGCTGTGGCTGGCACGGAGGCATAAAACGATAAAAATATAAATGTCAAATATTCATCATATCATACAGGGATACCATTTATGCAGCATCATGAAACCAAAATGTAGAGTTGTACTCCAAACTAAAAACACTACTTGACAGGAAAACACAGATGTGATCAAACCCTTTGAGCCTCACCTCTGTACTGCAGCAGACCCAGAGGCTTATTGATCTCAACAGTGAAGAAATCTAAGGACCCGTTCAGGCGAGCCGCTACGATTCTGAGGAGGAAGAGGAGAAGCACAGAAACTCTGAACCCACTACGATCATCCTTTACCACCAAGTGTTGACAGTAAGTGCAGTGATCCACGTCACATTACTCTTCATGTAAAGGTTGTAGAGTCGAACTGCACTTAATGTATTATTCACTCAGTTGAAAGTAGCTGACTGACACCGTTTAATGAAGTGTGCGTGTGATGTGAACGCCATGTAAACACTGTGCTCGGATCAGTTTTATGATACAGTAACAGACGTCTGCAATTAAAGCAATAAAATTACACACATGAATAGCACTTAAATAAAACAACAAATGGCACTAAAAACCGTCACATTGCAGAGAGGAAAGGAAGCACTGTTCAGCCTGTGTGTGTTTTCTGTGTATTCTACCTGTTGTTGAGGAAGGCCAGGGCTGTGATCCCAGAGACACCGTCTTCATTACTGCAGCGTAGTGACCCTTCCACTGCATCCCACAGCTGGAACCAAAAATGAGCGGACATTCATTTTACATGAATATGACACGTTTACCAGTGAGTGCACATTTTAGATGATGATTTAGGAAACAGGTCAAAACCTTCTTTCCTAGCTCTCGCTAAACGCTGCTACTTTCAGTTTCCAGCATGTTATTTACTATCTTGTGCATCGTATCACACTGCGTCTCTATACAGTCCTTCTAGTGCAGAGATCTCCAACTCCGGCCCTCGTGAGCTCCTGTCCTGCAGGTTTTAGACGTTTCCGTACTGCAACACATCGGACTCAAATCTGGATTCTTAAAAGTCTGAAGATGTCCTAAAAATCAATAGAGGTGTGGAGATATGGAAGTCGATTTTCTATTACAGGTATCATTTTACACACCTCCAGTTTGCCGCTGCTCCTCCCAGCAGCTATCAGGTTTCCTCTCAGCTCCATGGCCCAGACCGAGCTTTCAAAGTCTGCGGTCGCTTGTGTCCCTGCTGTGAAGACTCTCTCCTGTGCTAATGGAGGGACTGCGTCCCCTAAGCTCGGTCTTCTCTGGAGGTGAGCGGCTGAAGGTGGCGAGGACGAGGCCGAGGAAGGAGAGGGGTAGGCAGACGGCGACGGGGGCTCGTGCTCCATGTAGGCGCGTTCCACCAGACCTCCAAAGTCAAAGCCTCCTCTGGGTGGGGTGGAGAGGTGGGAGGGGGGCAGGGACGTGAAGTTGGTGTCAATGAGGGGGGTGAGGTCGGGCTGGTCGTTGAACAGAGTCGGCCTGGCGGGCGCGGTGCGGCGTCTCAGCGGGTAGCCTTCGTCCTCCGACAGGCCGTCACCACTGATGGAGGGGTCTCGACCTTCGGAGCCCAAACACTCCGAATCCGTGACCGCGCTCATGCTGTCCCAGCCGTCACGCTGCTCCCAGCAACCACTGCTGCTGCTCCGCCTCAGCCTGAGGAGGAGACACACAACTCCGTTAGCTACAAGGCTTTATTGAGATAACTCGACCTAACTGATGATGCTAACTTCTAGCAGCTACCTATATATACGCCAGCCGATACACTGCAGCACAGAAATATGTATAGAAATGTTTGAGGTAGTTTTTAAGCCAAAGATTAGCAATTTTTTTCTGCTCAGTACAGATTTTGACCCCAACAATTCAAAAAAACTTTGTTCTAAAAATGTTTTACTACATTATGGGACATCAGCATGAATTATCTGAGATTTACATCTTTTTTTTTAACAGTTGCAGAACTAAATATGTAGAACGTGATATATGGAAGGATGAACAGCTTCATTCCTCAAGCTGTCAGAATGCTGAACTGCTGATCCGTATATGCACACACTTCTTTATTTAATTGCTTTCATTTATTGGATTGTTGGATCCTGGAGAAACGCTCTTTCATCTTGCCTGTACTAATGTTGTTTGTACAGCAACATGACAAAAAAAACTTGATTTGATTTGAGAAGCAATGAGATACAGTAATAAAATTAAAAGAATCAGAAAACAGCTTCTTCATAGCACAGGAGGCTAAACTGATTGTCTAAATTCTGGACAATTGTAGAGGACACCATAGCTACAAATATAATCAGGTCTTTGTAAAGGAACCAATGCTGTGATTATGTCTGACTCACCCGTGGTTTGGGATGACGGTCAAGCAGTCCCCGGTCTGTGCATCCCAAACCCGGATCTGTCCGGCCAGGCAACAGCTCGCCAGCAGCATCCCGTCACTGGCCAAACACTCGATGTCCTGCAGGACAGACAGAGCAGGAAGCAGCTTCAACAACACTGAATCGATCCTATAAAAACTAATTCTACAATGTCAACAGTATTTTTTTCCCACCACCTTGAAATTGTCAACCTACGTTTCACGATTACTTTGTTTATTGGTGCATTGTGATTCTGACGTCACGCGGCTGAGTGCAGGCGTCAATGTCGATGTTGGGAGTCACAACTAGTTTGCTGTTTTTAATTTAAGTGTCCCTAATTGAAAGCGAGAACTCCCGCTGTTATTGTCATCTTCCAAACTGACGCTGTAATCTGACACCTCTGGTGAACTGCTCACACCTACATCTAAGTAATTACAAAAGGAGCAATTTTATAATTACAGTGTGTGCAAATTTGCGACTGAGTTCATTAACATTAAATCATTTAGTAGCAGGTGTCAGCGTTTGTCAGGTTTCCACTTGTCAACGGTCGAGTGAATTCTTTTTCTCCAC
Organism: Stegastes partitus; assembly: GCF_000690725.1. Lineage (NCBI taxonomy): Eukaryota > Metazoa > Chordata > Actinopteri > Pomacentridae > Stegastes > Stegastes partitus. The sequence goes on along the minus strand of NW_007580253.1, from coordinate 9,075 downwards.
AATACAAATCAACACTCGGGAAAAAATAAAAGCACTTCATAACCCTAAGTCTGCAGACACGAACGGTTCTTTTTCAGAATTTGTTTTTTATTTTTTAATTTAGTATCGTTTCTGTTAGTTTTCAGAGTGAAAACTCATCTGCAAGGAGCAAACTCCTTGCAGATGAGTTTTATTGTTTTAAAGTCCATCCATCCATCCTTTTTTTCCCACTTATCCGGGGTCAGGTCGTGGGAGCAGTAGGCGGACCAGGTCATTCCAGACTTCCCTCCCCCCGGTGACGCTTTCCAGCTCTTCCTGGGGGGGTCCCGAAGCGTTCCCAGGCCAGCCGAGAGCTATAATTCCTCCAGCGGGTTCTGGGTCTGCCCCGAGGTCTCCTCCCAGGTGGACGTGTTTGGAAGACCTCCAGAGGAAGCCTCTCCGGATGCATCCGCATCAGATGTCCAAACCACCTCAACTGGCTCCTTTCGACGAGCAGGAGCAGCGGCTCTACTCCGAGCTCCCTCCGGATGTCCGAGCTCCTCACCCTATCTCTAAGGCTGAGCCCAGCCACCCTGCAGAGGAAGCTCATTTGGGCCGCTTGTATCCGCGATCTCGTTCTTTCGGTCACGACCCAAAGCTCGTGATCATAGGTGAGGGTTGGGACGTAGATGGACTGGTTGTTTAAAAGTGTTTTGGCTTTTATTTAGTTTTTATCACACTCAGTATTAGTTTAATTATTTCTAAAAACAATATGGGAGATATTTGTCAGTGGTGAAATGTAAGAAGGCAATTAATTGTCATTTAGACGTCTCAGTAAAGATTTGCCTCGTGCTCGCTGTTTTGACAAATTCAACCAAGGTGTCAAAGACAAACACTAAAAACATTGGCTGTATATTTTCAGTTTTGGTTTTGTAAGGACACAACATCATGCTCTGCTGATTGAATATTATCTATGATAAATACCAACACATTTAGCTGCTTTCTGTTTCTTCTTTATTCCCTACATGAGCCCGTTCTTACCATACTGTGGCCCCTCAGCAGCAGCGGTGAGATCTCGCTGACCGGCGGCGAGTAGCCGTAGTCGTCACAGGGCAGATCACCTCGGCGCCGGCGTCCGTGAGCAACGCCGTTCTGGCCGTAGTTACGCGGGCACAGGACCCGGTAGAGACAGAAGAGCAGCAGAACCAGCAGCACGCCAGCAGCCAGGCCCAGAGCTGCCACCCTGAAGGGAGAAGACACAAAGGAGGAGTCACATTAGGAATGTTTTCTCTTGAATTCAGCCGAGCACACTTGTTGTTGTCAACATCCACTTGTACACATTCACTATGTACAACTGCAGCCTGCCAGCAGCTCCACGGTTATATTTGCTCACTGAATTGTTTACACACCTATTTAAACATTCACCTCAGAAAAAGCTGCATACACATACAGACAATCACCACGACTGTTTCAGGTAGAGATACAGAACTTTGTATATTACATTTTAGATCATCTTCACATTTTAGTTTCTCGTACATCAACAAAAAGACAAATCCTTAATAACACAACAACTGAGAGCTCTAAAATCACCTCCCAAAACATGTTTTTCAGCTCCTCCCTGACCTAACAAACCCCCAAAATTGCCAAACTGCCCTCCTGGCATAACAAACCTGCCTGCTCTACCGTCCACTGTGGAATGTGGAGTTAACGTGATGATGAAATCTGCCAGAGGAGTGCGACCTTCTCCACCAGAAACACCAGTCCTCAAAAACAGTCTTCTGCTCTACAGGTACGTACTGATTTAACAAGCCTGAAACCGCTATGATGGACAGAGATGTTGTGTTTTCACATTGTTTGGGGCCTATTGGTCATTATTAAACAGTTGTTCAGCTAAAACTGAGGCAGAAGGGAGAATAGAACATGAATATTGTGATGGTCAGACGTCCTCTCTGTTTTGGAAGACATCAGGGATGTGATTGGGTTGCACCCACATAGAAAAACAACTGAGCAAAGTGCATGTTCAAGTGTGTCCAGACTAGTTAATCTGCAAGTCCAGAAGGAATCAAATCTTGTCCTGGCAGCGCTGGAGCTCTACCCTGCTGAGCTTTGCATGGTGCTAGAGTCAGAAATCCGACTCAAAGACAGCGTGTGGAAGTATGTAGCTCTCAACACTTGGGCTGTATTGTGTTCCTAGCAGCACAAGCGTTGGTTTGGAACAATGTGCAGAACTGATCTTTTCACATTTATTATACGTTACTGAATAATACACAAGAAAGTGCACCGGCTAAAGTGCTTATCTGCCTGTGTACGTGTTTGCTGAAACATTAGTAGTAATAGGTGTTTGCTTGTGTTTGTAGTCTTAGACAGGTTTATGTTAAGCTGCATGACGTGCAGCTAAACCAGGGCTGCAACTGTTGTTGTATTTACTGATTATTCTGATTGTTTTCATGATTAATTATTTGGACTAGAAACGTGGCCAAAACACTGAGAAGGTTTGTGAAGTTTTTGTTTTCCGAGAAACATTCCTGTTACATTACTGTTTTACACTGACAATTAATAATAGCTAATATGGTGCAAACTATACTCAGTGTGTGACAGAATCTAAAGCAAAATTTCTTTTCTCTCTTTTCTCTCTTAGAATCCATCCATCCAT
>NW_007580253.1:0-6169 GCF_000690725.1 Stegastes partitus | reverse complement strand
AAGTCAACCTTTACATAAATCAACTATCTTACTACATCGCATTAGAACTATATTACTTGGACAGCATTTTTGGTTTTACAAAAACTTTTTTATGCATTGCAGCTGTTAGAAATTCAGATTACAAAGAAAAACCACAAACCAAGAGGCGTTACACACACCTGTCCAGTGCCATCAGGAGCGGATATGACACAGCTGCTTTGTTAACTAAGTTTAGTGGTTTCAACAGCATCATCAACTCTGACTACTCACTGCTCAGGTAGACGATAACTGCACTGTTTCCTCTCTGAGTTTTTCAGCTGACAGCATAATTGACACCATTTCAAAAGTTGTTTTTTTTCTAATTCTTTCCCTTTTATTTACTCCTGAGATGAAAAAAAAAAAAAAAAGTTTGAAAATTCAACCAAATCTAAATGCAGGAGGAAGTCATGAAGATGGTGAACCTGCTACAAAGCAGGCAGTCATCTACAAACAATGATGCAGTGTTTAGTGTTTCTCTATGGACAGAGAATGGAATGTGATTATAAGCAATGCCCAGTGTGTGAAAATAGTTTGTATTCACGACTGATCAGATGAATGTGGAACGTGACTCTGAAGGAATTTGTGAGCTGTGTGAACTACTCACGGCTCCATTGATAACTGGTCTTGTTGCATTTCTTGTGCTTACAGGCCAGTTTCCATCTGCCTTTGAACCTGCTCCTCACTGTGCTGAATCCAGTTCTTACAGCATGTTGTGACTTTTACTCCACTGGCCTTCTATCAGTCTCAGGGTCATCTAAACCAACCACAAACTCAGCTGTTTCTTCCCAACGGTGAAGGTCGTGACCCTGACCCAGCTACGGCTGATAGCCTTCGTATCTGCTATCCAAAGATGAAACTTGAACTTCCTTGGCAGTAAGGGTGACAACACACCGCCTTACACAACACGGCACATTGAAAACTCAACTCCAGACTGTCTTTTTGTTGAGGCGAGTAGGTGAGAATAGGACAAGCTGATAAATGAGTCATCAGACGGTGTGTGAGCTCAGATGAGTCCTATATTAATCTTGTGACAGCTGATTTTCTCATATTGTGTAAAACATCCTTTCTATTCATAAGAGTTAGCTGTATGGCACTAAAGGTACCTAATACATCACCGAGATGAAGCTGACAACTTTTCTAACACTTCTTTGTTCAAGAGTTAAATGTATTAGTGCAGCGCCCGGCGTGCATGCTGCGATCCTCTGGGGTGACTTGAAGACAAAGCTGAGGTGAAACAAGATTTTCCTTTTTTCGTGAAATAAATAATGAACGCATTCACATTCATTACAGAGGAAAACATCTTAGAAAACGGCTTAGACTAGAGACAGACATTTCTGGTTGTCACGGTAACACAAAACACCATAGCATAGCAACAGCTTAAGCGTGTTTCCAGTGCACACCAGCACATATTTCAGCCCTTCATGCATTCTGTGTCGACCAAAAGCGGTAAAATTACACTGCAGGGTAAAAACCTGACACGGGGAGTGGGATTAGCTATAGTCCCACATGAATGCCTTCTCTGCAAGAACTGCTAAAACTGGCTTGTCCAGCCAGAGAGAATAGCTATTGAAGGCAGCGATAACAGGTGACCTCCCTTTTCTTTGTCTCCCGTCTTGCCCTAGATAAGATAACCATCAGTCCAGCGACTCTTGACCCAGAGAACTTTAACTTAAAGGGAAGCCAAAGACGAGCCCTCTCCTCTAGAAGTAAAAGAGGGTCCCCATGCACTGTGCAAATCCAAACATTTGCCAGTATACGGGGCTCCAAATCACCTTTTTCAATTGTTGCACAGGTGCTGCCAACGTACTCAGTTGGTTGCATCTGCACATGATTTGGCCGCAAACCTCCTCCACTTTTTTAGTATTAATTAACCTTGCATGCTGATGAATAGTTGTCTTTGCATACCTTAGTTTTGCACTGATGCAAAGAGCAACCGTGACTAAGGACAGTTTTATTTGGAAATATGTCATTTCGTCACTGTTTTTTCCCCATGAGGTTGTCTGACTGTACACAGGCGAAACTCCTCAGCCACTTCCCACCTGCTTATCAATGCGTACTATCATTTACTGATACTCCCTAAACACCTCCTATGCAGGCTAAGGTCAAGTCGCATACACAACCATTGCAGTCTGGAGCCCTAGTAAGATACATAACAAACATCTTAACGCATTTTAACAACAAAAAAATCTCAATATGTGTCATTATTTACTGGCCTTAAATCTGTGTTACATACGAGTGTGAGAGCTCTATACGGCCTTGACCTTGACTATCTTGGAATATATTCTAATTTACTGCTCCAATTTCAGCCGAAGGACAACTGCACAAGTGACTAAAACGCTTCAGCGTCAACTGTGCTATCAGTTCAATGACACACTGGTGAAAAGACCCAAGGTCAAGGTCCTGTTAGTGCTGCGGCCTCTTCTTGTTTCTTTTTAACCATGTGAACTCTTCCAAATAACATTTCTTGCCAAACTAATTAGTTTAAGGTCATCTGAAACAAGGTGCACCAACAATGACAAGGTTGTCTAAATACGTTTGAAGCAGAGCAACGGGATTCAAGTCCTGTAGTCAGTCAGCATGTAATGTTTTCCAATGTATTTGAGAATCTGTCAACATTTTCCAATAACTTTCTCAGTAACGACTGATAACAGGTGATAACAGTCCACAGGAAAAATATACCGCTGTAGTAAAGATCACACATGTAAACAAGCTGCCACGAGGATGAAGTGTGACCACTGCGTCTGCCAAGCTACACTCCATGAAGAACCTAAATGCAGGTATCTATCATCATGTTTGCTTTCGGTCAGACAGAGAAGTATCTGAAATGATTCCTGTAAAAGCGATGTTTATTTGGAGAGCTACGGGAGGCTCGTGTTGCCCCAAACACATTGTTTTGTCAGAGCCCTTGTTTCTCTAAATCTCTAGAGCAGAAGTGGTTTGAAGTCCCAACAGCTACAGGAAGTACACCAGCTTTCAATAAAGTGGAATGATTTAAACAGGCCTTTTTGCCTGTGTGTTTTTCAGTACTAACTTGTAGAGGGTGAGGTCCGTCTGTAAATCTGCAGCAACCTTTGGGATGTGTGGCGGCGGGTGTCTCGTGTCCTGAGGATGACGTGTCTCGATGGCCTCCTGGGGGCTCAGATGTACGGTGACAGGAATGACAGGTAAGATGCTGATGTACCTGAAAATGGACAGATGACAGAGAGGATATGACAGAATCAGACAGGGCCTTCCATGTACAATACAAACGTGGTGGTCAACCCACCTTAATTTATATATACGGCCAAAAAACAGTAGTAGTGGGTTAAAGGTTTGTCCACTTCATATAATATAAATATTTACTTCTAGAAGGCAAATACAATTTGCCCCTGACTTTCAATTCAGTTCAATTCAACTTTATTTGTATAGCTCAGTTTACAACATGTGTTATCACACAGCGCTTAACAAAGTCAGGTATAGACCTTATGAATTTAAACAGAGAACCCAACAATCCAAAGTAGCCTTTGGACTTCCTCTGAGCAAGCGGTTGGCAACGGTGGGAAGGAACCAAACCCCCCCCTCCGGCAGAACCAGGCTCAGGGAAGACTGCCATCTGCCTCGACCGGTTGGGTGAGAGTGGGGATGAGAGGGGCGTGGGGAAAACAACATTTCACACTTTCATATTCAAAGCCAAAGTTGTCTGACAACGCTTGTGGAACCTACTGACAGAGGTTTTATAGAAAAAAAAAAAAAAACGGAATCAGGTTACGAGCTTGCACCTGCGTTAGCTATGTGAAGCTGTTAGAATTCAATAGTTGTGTACTTTTGCTTTCAAAAAGAACACAGTAAAAGCACTATTTATTTAAAATTGATAGAACTGTCTGCGAGAACTACTGTATTTAAAATATAAAACGCGCACCATCTGTACAGTTTTTCTATTTCAGTTCATAGAAACAGTCGAAATAGATATACTTGCTACACGGCATTATCTTTTTCTGTTCAGTCAATATGTTGTTCCACTTTGTCATAAAAAGGCAAAAATCTAAACGAGTGACATTTTCCAGCTTCAGTTCTCTGTTTCAAAGATACCAGATCTTTTTGAAGAAAGTTGGCTACTATGATCTACAAGATATTTTGAATATTTCTTCTTGAAGGAATGGTGCAGGACAGGGATGTCAGGATACCAGAAATTTGGTAATCAGTATGAATACCACTGAAATTCTACAATTCCACAGCACAAAATAAGGCACTGAAATGAATGTATTTCAACATTAACTTTAGCTGTCAAATAATAACAATGATAAAAAAAAAAAGGCATTTCTGTTATTCAAAACAGTATTGTGCCAAAATAATAATAAAAATAATAATGAACTTGTTGATGGATCATAGAAGGCCGTTGCTTCTACTGCAGTCCCCAGATGACTTGGAGTAATATGAAAAAATATAAACATTACAAAAACAGCAGAATGTCGCCTTCAAATATCACATTATTTTCTGTGCCTCTGAAAAGCTTCACAGCTGTGTGTGTGCTGGGCGACTTTGCTCTTGTTTCTGCTGCTTAATATCATCTTCATGCTGATATTGTAAAGAGACCATCAGAAAAACCACAGAGGCTGCTGCACACAGAGCACTCGTGAAACGCCAGAGATCTGCAGCAGGCCATTTATGACAGCAGCACTGTTACGTCTGGTAACATCCCTGGTGCGGTAACAAAAACACTGATGACTGAGCTATTGAGGTCCCGCTGACCCATTCTGACAACTCATTATTCAGATATCTGGGGGGGTAAACATTTAACCTTTTTTAAAATATACACTGGCTTCTGGGTCTTCCTGTCCACAAATAAAGAACATTCAGAATCTGTTACTGAACAAATGTCTTCTGCGCCACTCACCTCTTAGCTAAAGTGATGTTGTAGTAGCTGAAGAGCGACGGCCAGTGCCTGAAGGACAACCTCCTCCATCCCTCCTCATCTTCTGCCCCCCAGGTGATCTGAGGTACAGAAGGCGCGGCCTGGTGGAGGGAACCGGCCCTGGCCGCCCCATGGTGGCCCTGTGATTGGTTCTCGGGCAAGGGAGTTGGATCTGGCGCAGGGTGGATGCTCAAGGTGCTGGTGGGATCCACGCCACGAAAAACCGGGGCCACCCCCAGGTGAGGGGGCAGACCGCCTCCTCCAGGGTCTCCCAGGGGGCTTTGCTCAGAGACCTGTGCAGCCAGGTAGGTGCGGATTCCTGCTGGGTCAGTGTAGACGAGGATGCCGATCCAAATCACTGTGCCAACCTGGAAAAGGGGAAAAAAATACAAACAAACTGTTAAGATATTTATGATCATTTATATTTTACTGGTATTAAGTCCAGATGTTTGACACACATTCATATAACAGAATACATTATGGGTATCTTTAGATCCTGGCACATTTGCTTTTTGTCCATTAGTAATACAATAATACATTTTTAATCACTTGTCTCAACAAATTAGTCTTTCGATGCACTCACAGTGTTTGCTTTGTGGGTTTGATGTGGGCATAGCGTTAAGCCGCCAGCTACAGCCAGCTGATGTGTTGTTGTTTTTTTCATTTATAGCATAAACAGACATGCAGCCACACTTCAGTGTCACTCCTGAAAGTCTGACAGAATATTTCTGTCCTGCTTGTTTTTCTTTATGACATTTGTACAGTGACACTGCAATCAATAACACAATGAATCCAGACACAGAAGGCACAGAGGCAGCGCCAGCAGACTGTGTGAGACAAATGGCCGCAGTCTGCACAAAACACACATTCAACTTGCAGTCAATTTTGAATCTGTCTTCTCACCATGATGATGCGCTGGGCCAGGCGTGTGCGAGCCAGGAAGTACACCACACGCAGCCTCTTGGGGAGCCTCAAGTTTCTGAACGCCGGGGTCTGCAGGGTGATGGTGTGGGGGGAGGGCCGTGGCGGAGGGGGCACCTCACGGGTTCGCAGAGGACCAGGCTTAGGTGGAGGCAGACCTGCTTCAGCTGGCAGGCGGCGGTTCAGGTCAGCCAGCTGAGGTGACATAATGTGGTTTAAACATTTGTTTACACTGACTGTTACCTTTAAAACTTTATTGCAAAGTCATGCAGATCTGAGGTGGAACAGGGTTGCCACTGGGTTTGAGTTCTAGTCCTTTCTCATACCACTATCATAGTT
>NW_007580252.1:33560-42654 GCF_000690725.1 Stegastes partitus | reverse complement strand
CCCTCTGGTCTGTACTGTTTGCATCAGGGATGGTCTGTTTTCTATGTTTGTTTCTGACTCATGGTCAAGACAGGAAATTAAAACCAGCAGTTCATAGGTTATAGTCTTCTGTCAGTCTTCTGCCAAAGGGAGTGCACAGGTTGTATTTTTTTTTTAAATTGTTAAAAATGAATTAAAAATTTAATGTTGCAATTTCCAATAAAAAATAGATATATCAACTGTTTTACATGCATCAGTGGAAAAACCCAGACAGACGAAACACCAAACATAAAATAAAGTGATCACAGTGTAGAGCTACAACAGCTAAGCTGTCCAACACTGTGAAATATTAAAAGAACAGAGCAAATTATGGCAATAAATAGAATTTAAAAAAAAACAAAAACCTTATGATGAAAGAATGTTTGAAGAGAAGACATTGATGTTTTCAGATCCTCCAGGAAGGAATTCCAGAACTTAGCAAGTTATAACTGGAGCAGCAGTGTTTAGAGTAAATTAAATTAATCTTTTCCTTTACTGATGAAGTGTTTTGCAGTTTTTTATTAAAGAATTCTCACTTTTTTTTCCAGAGCAGTATTTTCTAAGTTTGTAGATGCATGAATGTGACACAATAATAAGTCAAAATAAATGCGTTCAGTAAATTAATACACAAAACATGATGACGGTAGAAGAAAAGTTCAGGATTAGTCAATAGACAGCAGGAAGGTGGTTGGCAGGAGTTAGTAATCCAATAAATAAACTTACAGATGCACCCAAGGAGCTTCAGTAAAAACAGCTGGACTTTGCTGTTCTTTTTTTACTGAAGCTTCTACAATTACAAAGAATCTACAGTTTATCTTATAACTGCAGGTTTTTTTTAGACGTGCCCATCCCTGGTGTGCATTTTGCATTTTGCACTTTCAGCCTGTGACAGTTTGTTGTTCTTGTCTGGTCTTGTTTTTCCCTCTTTGCGTTGTTCATCTGAGCATCATTATTAAAACAAGCACTTTTCTAGCGTTCGCGGTGCTGCAGCTGCTAAAGCTCACTTGGGTTCTCTGTTTCAGGTTCTTGGCTGAGAATAAAAGCAAAAAACAAGCAGCCGAGAAGGAGAACGGTCGAGAAAAGGAGCAGATGGCTGCAGAAAGAGAAGCCGAGAAAAGCAGCAAGTCCGGAGAACTCTTCAGCATCTCGTCGGCCTCCTTCGGTGACTCCAAGGAAGACAAGACGCTGCCGTTCTTTGACGACGGAGAAGAGGAGTTCCTCCAGTCCCACGGGCTGAAGGAGAGGGACATGGACGAGGACGGCGAGGTCAAACCCACCCTCACAGCTCGGGACATTTTCGGTAAATGGGGGGACGAGCCCAGTTATTCGACGTCCTACCCGTCTGTCAAGGAGAAAAGCAGGAGGGAGGCTGAAGAGGCGGAGCACATTGACCACATGGAGGAGGAGATGTACCGAAGCCGCAAACACAGCTCCAAGAAGGAGGAGAAGTCCAAGAAGAAGGAGAAGAAAGAGAAGGAGAAGTCCAGGAGGAGTCTGACTCCTCCCACGACCTCCAGGGAGAAAGACCGGCCGCTGTTTCCTGGAGCTTTTCCTCCTCGAGAGCAGTCACCTGTTCGACACCTGTCAGCCTCCAGGGAGGACTTTGAGCTCAAAATCGGTTCTTTAGATGAAATGCCCGGGTAAGTACAACACACAAGATTACAGCGTTTCACTCAAACATAGCACAGATCCCACCTTTTCTAGCAACGCCTGACCGATAATAACGTGTAGCTCATCAGTCTGACTCACCAGGTGTAGGCTGCAGGTTTAATCCTGCCATCGGCCGCTTGGCTTCCATTATTTGGATGTTACTGTTTTCAAAATCCACCTGCTGCAACAACAACCTCCAAGCAACAGCCTACATGCTGAGAATATATTTTGTAGTGTTTTTAACTGCCTGATGGAAGCCTTGACAAGAGCCTGGTTTTGTGCAACTTGTGCAAAAACAATGTGCATCCCACCGAAGCACATTAAGCCGATGGTACCGCCTGAACACAAAGCATGTAGCAGCGAGCACATAAACTGCCGGAGCTGTTAGCGCTAGCAGTCCTGGATAGTGACAGATTTGATTAACGCGTTATTTTTGTTGTAATTAATAAATCGTAATTAACGCGTTAAAGTCCCGCCCCTAGTCATAACATTCATATGTACATTTGTTCAATTTAATCTTATTGGAATCACTTTTGGTCAACGTTTGTTGTTTTTTTAATGTGTAACACAGCAGTGACTTGACTTTTCTGCTCTGTATCTCAGGTAAAATTCACTCTAACACTGGCTTTGAAAGGTTTTACAAGAAAGGTTTTAAAAGAAAAAAACTTGTTATTGAATTTTTACACACTCACATGTCTCACAGCAAGAAAGCAAGTGTATTTCCAAATATCTTAAATTATTCCTTCAGACTGTTTATCTGAGATCCACTGTACGCTGTCCTTGTATCGTTTTGTATGTATATAATCTAACGTAGAGAACTTTACAAAGTGCATTCTGGGTAAACTTTGCAGGCTCATATCAGCATGTGTGGTGGTGGTTGGTCAGAACCAGTTCTAGACAATGGAAGGACCATTTTAAGTCCAGAACACACCAGCTGATCACCGTCTAGACCATGTTCCGTCTGAGTCCATACAGTTTTCTAATGTAGTCATAAGCTAACACTAGTAGCTTGTGGCTACGTTAGATAAAGCAGCTGATGGTACCAGTGCTCGTTTCTGAGTTTTTGCTGTTGAAACTGATGCATCTCGTGGTTTTGATGCTCAGAATTGGTCATAGAAAAAAATGAACAGCATCAGATTTATTGTTTAGACGCCTGGCTGGATGTAAAACTGATCTGGTTGCAGGTTTTAACAGAACTTTAATGTGTTTTTCACCCTGAAAATGTCATGTGTCTATATCCAGTAAATTAAAAAGCATGACACTTCAACCTACCCTGATGGACTCTGATGTACATTGTAATGTTAGAAATATTAACATTATGAAGTTATTGTACATAAGAAGTCATTCAGTCAGGTGGGAGGCAGTTTTTTTTTTCATGTAATGACTCACATCTGATGTTTTGAATACTTTTAGTCCTCAAGCATCATTTTTAAATGTTTTCTTGTGCATGTTTGCATTAATCGACGTTCCTTCTGTCCTCTCAGCTCCTCTCTGTCTAAAGAGCGCATCATGCCCAGAGATCTGCTGAATCCGTCTAAGAAAGATCCAGAGTTTCGCTCCATTTTCCAGAACATTCAGTCAGCGCAGCTCCGCCGCAGCCCGTCAGAGCTGTTCGCTCAGCACATAGTCTCGATCGTGCACTACATCAAAGGTACAGTGAGGTCGGCGCTGGTTCTGTTTCTGCAGAAGATGCGACGACAACAGGAGTCTGGACACGCCGACGAGCTCCACCGATTCACAATTTACGTACAAGTTAGTGTCCACGGTCGGTCGCGTGGAGAATAACGCCTCTTTATTCTTTGTTTGCAGCCCAACACTTCCACTCCTCAGACATGACTTTAAGTGAGCGGTTTGCCATGTACCAAAGAAAAGCTGCAGAGGTAGAAATGATGAAGGCAAGGAAGAGCCCAGAAATCCACAGGTATCGTCCAGCACCGACCACCTCACCACTCACCATCAAACAGTTCATATGTGCAGCTGTTTCACTCTGACGCTGTCACTGACCCGACACTTCGTCCTCTCTCAGGAGAATCGATGTTTCCCCCAGTGCCTTTAAGAGGCACTCTCACCTGTTTGAGGATATGGAGGAGACGAGCTACAAGGTGACGAGCCCTTTTGAAATTTGACGTATTTGGAAGCAAATCTGAGACAATCCAGAGCAGCAGTGTTCAGCTTTGTGCTTTTCTTTCAAAGGATGCATATTTCTAAATCAAAAGAGCCCAATTGTGTTTTGTAAGTGCCAAGCAAGCCCCCCAGCCTATGAGATATGGTTATTGATTGGGTATGTACGAACCCAAGCAAAGGCTTAAAGGAAGTGAATTAAGATCCCGAGTCCGAGCCTCTCAAGGGACGTTATCAGTGCCTTTACCTTGTAAGTATTTTTCCTGAAAAGAAAAAAATCAAGCCACAAAACTGTGAAAGTCACTTTATTTTAATGAGCTACATGCATGCTGCTGGTTTCAACAAAGTAAAGGATTTTAAGGTCTAAATGTTTTACCTGCTACACATAGTTATTTATCACTGTATTTGTGACACTAGTTACTGATGTTACAGTCATGTAATATTTGTTTTGACCACTAGAGGGAACACAGCGATTATCTAAGTACTGTGGATATTCATATATTTTCAAACTGTCATTTTTTACCAATAATTCATAGTATTTTTGTTTATATGGGAACATGTGTGCTTGATTACTGCATTCAGAAATTGCCCATCAGTCTCGCAAGCAGCTGTTTTGGTGGCTAATAAAAGCATGTCTCTGCAGGATCCAAGTAAAAAGTTCAAAGGCGATGTGATGGACCTTCGCCTGGATATTGAAAGACGTAAGAGGTTTGCTGGGAAGGAGCGTGACTGCAAGCGAGAAGGAGGCAGGAGCCCTGGAGGCTCCCGAGGACCGAGCAGAGAGAGGTCCTCTGAGAAATCTGGGAAACACCACAAGAAATCCAAGTACGTCCCGTCTGTCAGTGTGGAGCCAGATCAAGGCCTGTTTGTTAGCTTACAGTCCAGCTGATACGTAACAACAGTGTTCAGAGAAAAGCCTCTTACACTGCACAGCTGTGTCGGTGTGGAGGAGGCTGAAGAGTAATCTGACAGCAACAAATCAAACGTGTCTCTTAACTAATGTTTTTTATTTACATCTTTGTGTTCGATGCTCTTAAAGCTGAGAAGGTCGTATTAAATATTCTGCTCTTTACTCCAGAAAACTTAAAACTGAACACTAAAATCAATTTCATGTGCAGCATGCTGGTGTTACTGATAACGTCCCTATTCCAGTTTTATTTTATCCAATTTGTGTTTTCCGACAATATCTTTATTTCAAAACCATCAGATTACCGTCGTTTACATTTCAGTGTCAGAATCGGAAACAGATTTGTTGGCAGGTGTAGTTTACACGATACGAGGAGCTTGTTCTGGTGGGTCGATGCAACAGCACAACAACAAATATAGAGTCAAATAAAATAACTAAATCAAATAAAAATAACTGTAATAGTGCAAAGCAGAAGCAAAAAAAATGTTGTGGCGTGAAGACTTAAAGTTAGATTTAAATACGAACCATAAAACTGTCGTATTATTTACAAGAACACTGAGGGTGCAGATATACTGATGTTTTTAGTTTCTGGTCGTAAAATAAAAGTACATGTGGTTTCTGTACCAGTCTATATATATATATGTTTATAACGGTATGAATGTAAGAAATAACAAATACAAAGCTGAAAAAATCAACAGAAAACTAAAAACAACTGGAACCAACACTGGTTCAACAAGTGTCTACAGCAGGGGTGTCCAATCCTGGTCCTCCAGGGCCACAGTCCTGCAAGTTTTAGACGTTTCCCTCTTAATTCAAATGATCAGCTCATCATCAAGCTCTGCAGAAGCCTGATAACGATCCTGATCATCTGAATCAGGTGTGTTGGACAAAGGAAAACATCTACAACTTGCAGGATTGTGGCCCTGGAGGACCAGGACTGGACACCCCTGGTCTACAGGTTTCACCAACACCTCCTAGTGGCTCTACATACCAGAGATACTGCTTAGAAAACCTCTACAAACCTCACAGTACTTTTTAAATCAACTCCACGAAGACGTTGAGTTGTTGAGGATGTTCTTCAGCAACTTGCTCCTCTGGATACAGTCGTCCTCGGATGTATTCATGCCCTCCGTTAAAGAAGGAAAAACCAGCTTCAGTCTCTGAAATAAGTTGAAATTGACAAAAGTAATAATAAATAAAAATTTAATGAAACTTATGACATTGCTTTTGAATTGTGGTTCAACAGAAATATATATATAAACAACAACAAAAAAACAAGCAAACCAGCATGATGGGAACCGTGAACTAACATTTAGCTGAACAACCCTCTGAGCCAATCACTGCCATCAGGTGTTCCTGTAACTCTCAGTCAGACTCTTCACCTGTTGACAGGTGTTCTGGACCACTGCTCATCAGCAAAGGCCTCTAGTTTATCCAGGACAGTATTTTTTTTTATTTTTAATTATTCTTTTCAACCACAATTCAAAAGCAACGTCTGATTTCACTAAATTATAATTTAGCAAATTTTTATTTATTATTACTTTTTCCAGTTTCTAGTTATTTGAGTGACTGTTGTGAGTTTTGCCTTTTCTTTAGTGGAAGGAGATGAATACATCTGAGGACGTCTGCACCATTTCTGAGCCGTGCTGCATTTGTTTTACTGCTCCAGGATGTTTGATTTTTGTTCTCAGCCTTTAGTTTTCCACGTTTCACTTTCCTGCTCCGTGTGAACCGCCTGCAATTCATCCCGACTATCACTAAATGTTTGTCGCATGACTGTTCGTCACAGCTCAGTCAGTCGTGGCCTCTCATTCACACCGTCGAGCACAAACTTGTTTTTTACAGAATACGGCTGCTGTGAACCTTTTATTTTTTGGCTGATCTCTAAGGAGGCATATAGAATAAAATGATTTTAATTAAATATCATGATTTCAATCGTAGTTTTGCTTGAATGTGTCGTTCATGACTCATTTAAGACCGCTGAAGTTCAAAACACAAAGATTTTTTTTTTCTGTTTTTACAGTTTCTGGCTGATAAATGGTGAAGCTTTGATGACTTTTCTCTTCATTCACAACATGTTTTTCTCACCTGCTGACAGGTTTTATTGTTCAGAGGTGCAGCATTAGTGAAGCTAAACTCTGGCCGTCTACAGCGCCGAACAGGGTCTTAATATCAGACGTGCAGCGATGTTCCACCAACAACAGTAGTTTGTGCTTCCAAAAGCAAATTGTTTAACATTTGTTACAATCTAAGCATCGCTACGAGCTGTGTTGTTTGACTGTTAGGATTTAACTAGGATTTCTTCCTAATGCTCAAAGCAGATGGAGGTTGTGTTGCTTCAGTGTTAGTGGTCGACACAAATTCAAGGTGTGAGGAAAGAGGCAGATTTAAAGTGTGAGACAGCACATCTTTTTTATTTGTATTAACAAAAAAGGATTGTCAGCGATGAATGTACACAGTGAACCTGCCCAGCCCACACAGAGACACAAGTCACAGCAACAATAACCAGATTAGATGTGTAGAGAAGGACCCTGTGCCATGTCCACGCTGGAAACCAAACCGTTGTCCTGATGGAGGCCTGGCACACAAATGTCACTGATAAATTTATTTTTTATTTATTTTTAAGTTCGACAGCGTGCAGGAGTTCCTAAAGCCAAATTGTGCACATTTAGAGCAGGCATGTCCAAGTATCTTTTGCCTTTGATCTGAGTAATTTAATATTTTGTATCTGCAGACCTGATCTAAAACCATTTGACTAGAAAGTACAGACGAGAAGTATCGTAGACCAGCTGTAGTACCTGGTTGTTCCACCAGGTGGAGCCTCTTCCTGTTTAATCCTGTAGAGACCAGAGGAGGCGTCACTCAGACTACAGCTCATGGTGGCAGCAGAGAGCATTGTGGGAGTTTAGCAGCAGCGGGACCATGACAGAGACTCTGAGGAGGTTCATGACCTCTGACAGTGTAAATGGAGGAGCTTCTGTACGTCGGAGGCTTATAGAACATATCATGTATCAGCGATAATAGAACAGGTCAAATGTTCACTGCGCTCAGTTTTGGTTGTCGGTTAACAAATTACGTATTGATCATACTGCATTTATAATGAAAACTATTCAGGGATGTGGCTGAGAGCTGGCTGTTGATCCTGTGCAGGGTCCTGGTCTGGTACATGTGTCCAGGACCAGCTTTAAACTGAGCAAGAGAACACTTAGAGACGGAACATCGTATTTAAACCAACATTTAAAGCAAACCGCACATAGAAGAAGTGACACATCTCATTCTGGTGCAACCTCAATATCGTCCACTATCAATAAGTTCTACATTTAGAAGAGCCTGTGCAGCATCAGCACCTTTAACATACCACTAATACCACTAATACCAGTAATACCACTAATACCACTAATACCAGTAATACCAGCACCTCCTTTATGCAGCCACTGTTCCACTGGTCACTACTGGTTTATTATCTATATTTAGTTCATTTTCATTTTCCTGACTGTTCTGATGAAAGTGATTTTCTGTTTTTTCCCGACAGGAAGGGTAAGAAGAAGCGTGATCGCTCTCCGTCCTCCTCCTCCTCCTCCTCCTCCCCCTCCCCCTACCCGCCCCCCTTCAGGGGAAAGGAGTACCTGGGTGAGGGGATGGAGCACTCGGAGGAGGGCTACAGCCACCCTCGCTACCCACCCCGGGACTACAGCGGCCCCGGAGACAGGGGCCCCCGAGAGTACGAGGGCCACAACGCTGAGCGAGGACGAGGACGAGGATTTGTAAGTTCCTGCTTTGGTTCATCTCTGAGCTGTTGTTGTTTCTCACTGAGGTACTGACATCTCATCTTCTGCAGTTCTCTGTCCTAACGGCATCACAGTAGACTTCTCTGCTCTGTTCCTTCAACCTAATGCTCAGGAACATAATGTGGATGATGATGATGATGATGATGATGATGATGATAATGCTGGTGACTCTATCATACATGTTCCATGCACTGCCTGGTTTTTATTAAGGTAACGTAAGTCAGTGGAAACTCACCTCACCACCAGACTAACGCCTGGTTTCCATCAGTTTGGCCTTTCTGTGTGTGTCGTCGTCGTCTCTGGTTCGACTCTGATTTGGACCGACTTTATAGACTTTTCTCATCTTGCTGTTCGTCTGTTGACCGGAGGTTTGACTGCAGCTGCTGTTGTGGTTTCAGTTCCCCAGAGTCCGAGGCCGAGGCTGGAACAGAGGAAACTATCCGGGAAACAACAGCAACGGAAACCCTGCCAATATGAATCCTCCGGTGCGCCCCCCGGAGGAGGAGTGGGACCCTGAGTACACTCCCAAGAGCAGGAAGTACTACCTGGTGAGCATCTGCTGCTAAATGAGCTATGTGGGTGTTTGGAGCCCCACATAGAGGAGATGTTA
>NW_007580252.1:31052-33183 GCF_000690725.1 Stegastes partitus | reverse complement strand
AAGAATTTGTCCAAAATGACTTCATCCTTTCCAAAATGAAAAAAAAAAGTTACCAAAATTACTCAAAACTTTAGCAAAATGACCCCAAATTCATCAAAAGTATTTAGAAATGGTCTGAAACACTTTTCTAGAATGACATGAACTTGTTCAACATGACTCAAAGTTTGCACAAAATTTAAAAAACATTGACATTTTCTGGGCTGACAAACACATTTGAGATCTGTTACAAACTGCAATCAAACCGACAAGAGCTGTGGTGTGATTTAGTCTCAGTTTGAATGTTTTAACCAGAACTTTACATGCAGTCCTGTAGACGTTGAACTGATTCTGCTGCTGTCTGAAGCGCTCTGATCCTGAATCAACGTTTTTTCAGCACGACGATCGAGACGGAGAGAAGACCTGGGTGGATAACCGAGGTCGAGGCCGAGGCTCCTTCCCGACTCGCCGCGGACGGTTTGTTTACCGGAAAGGCGGCGGCAGCAGCCCGAAGTGGACTCACGACATGTTCCAGGGAGGAGAGGAGGGAGAGCTGGGCGACGACGGCATCGAGGTCGACCACAAGGACGTGAAGGGCGCCGGAGACTCCTCCAAGCAGTGAGGCTCCGCCGCCATGTCGAGTCCAGGAAGGCGTATGTTTGTGTTTCTCCTCCTCATCTCATCGTTCAACGGTTTCAATGTTCAGTGGAGACAAGGAGGACTCTGAAGAGCAGCACAGTTACTGTGAGAGGTTTTCTTTGTTTTGTTTTGTGTCTTTGTGGGAGAAATTAGCGAGAACAATTGAAAGGTTGATTTTCTATGACAAAATAAGAAAAGCATTTGTGCCTTAGAAAATAATAATAATAATCCTACAGTGGTGTGTGTTTCGTGACGTGTGTGAAGGTGCCGCCTCGGACGCTGGAGGTGTGTCGCTGTGGAGGAACCGTTAGTTCTATGTGTTGGTTTGGAGCTCTGATAAATCTTTGATGTTACTGCATGACACGTTTGATTCGTACTCGCTCCACGGGACCAATCAGCAGCCGGCGTTAAACCATCGGACACGTTCGTCACTTCAGTCACCTGAGCGCTCTCCTCACCTGTGTGTCGTTAGGACGTGGACATGTTTGTGTGCTGCCGTATATTCTCATCGGTTTGTGGGTGTTTTCAGTTAAAAAAAACAAACAAACAAACGTGTAGTTGATTTTAAAAAATTGGCACCAAAACCCTCTGATGTGCTTCAGACGGATCAACGCGTAGGTCTCCTGCCTCATATCAACTTCTGTAACGTTTGTTTAGGTTTTTAACAAAAAAAAAAAAAGAATAGTGATTACAGAGAGCTCATATCTGTATAGACTTCTAGGATCTAAATTATTGTAATCCTGCAGTTTTAATTCAGTCAGAACCCGGACACGCAAAAGAAAAGAGAAACCTGAACATTTGCTAAACACATTTTGTCAAAGGCAAAAGATGAAAGTGTATATTTTTAAGAGGAGTCGACACGAACTGGCAGAAGTGGTGGAGTCGGCTCTGCGCTGCTTCGTCCCACCTCGACTGTACATACTGCATGTACTCTACAGGACTGTAGGATGTGTTCTGTTTGTTTAATCTGAAGCTGAAAACTTTTTTACTGTTCTCAAGAGCTTTGAAGTACCTGTCTTTTAATTTTCAATAAATTTTTCTTTGATTCAGGGCATTTCTGTGAATGTGAGTTTAAATATCTGTTTATTTCTCCTGAATGATTGTGTTTAACTTGTAAATATGTAGGAAGCAGTGAGCCGGACCTCCACGTGTGATGAAGGTCGTTGTATTGATCACCGTATATTTGTTTTGTTCATAAAGCCAGAAGCTTGTATTTAGTATCTACTACGAGTTAACTGACTGTCAGGTCATTTCTTTAAATTGTTTTATTGGACCAACCGTTCACATAAAGCAAAAATAATAAGATGCAAAGCTGAGATCAGAACATTTTGGGAATTTGTACTTTAACAGTTTGTCCTTTAAACGAGTCGTCAGTTGACATAAAGTTCTGATCATTTATCACAAGCAGAAGAGCAGAACCTCATCCTTGTTAAAAAATAAATAAATCTGGTTAAAACCTAAGAAAAAAAATAAAACCAAATAAAGTCTATTTACTATAAAATAGAAATAATTGAAC
>NW_007580252.1:19628-30469 GCF_000690725.1 Stegastes partitus | reverse complement strand
AAAAAAAACAAAAACAGTATGAACTCGTGGACTTCCTTTTATCATTTTTTGTGGGGTTTTAATCCTTAATATTCAACTTATTTACTTAATTTACGCCATCTTAACTTGAATATTTAAACTTAATTAGATTAATTGCTAACGTCGGTTTCCCTTCTCAACGTGTTCTGGGGATCTGATGAAGATCTGTTTTTGTCTGTAGATATTCTCACGATTATTTCATAATATTTTTATTTATTTAGGGAGCGTACAGAAATTATTTGCATGTGACGGAGGACAGAACAGATTTAAATGTATTTCATTTTATTTCAACCCTATTTTTACACAGAAACGTTTCATTATGATATAAAGGTTTAACCTGAATACACAGTTTTATTATTCTGACACATTGTCGGGAGGTTTGCTGCAGTTTTTCAAAATAAAAGGCTCAAAGAAAGCTTTTTTTCCCCACAATGTATTTTCATTCAGTCTTATTTTGGTCGTGGCGTCTTGGTGCCTCCGTACTTTAAAGGTGCAGCACGTTTCTTTGCGATGTGCACGACTTTGCCCTTCACAGTCAGTTCCGGTCCAGTCCCAGTGTCTGTTAGTGGTAATGAACCCGTCCGATGGTTCCGGTTCCGGTCACCAGGATGTCCGGCTGCCCGTTCCTCCAGATCTCCCGGACGATTCGCTCCCTCTCCTCCAGACGCCTCGCCTTCTCCAGCTCCTCGGCCGACGCAAACACGTTCACGCTCCTCAGAGTGCCGTTCGATTGGCTGCTGCTCAGAGGCCCGACGGTGGCTTTGTGGACCTCCACCTCCACCCCGTCCTCCTCTGCAACACTCTCCTCATCCTCCTCCTCCTCCTCCTCTTCCTCGCTGGACTCCTTCAGCTGCCTCCTCTCGGGGGAAGGAGGAGGTCTGATGTGTCGGCGAGTCCTGCAGGCGATTCCGGCCACCAGGAGGCAGAGCGCCATGAAGAGGCCGAAGCAGACGCCCATCATGAAGTAGAGCGCGAAGCTCTCCGGGTTTGCTGCACAGTAAGTAGGAGAAGTTAGTTTATCTGGTACAAAGTGAAAGCGTTACTGAAGTATTTCCATTTTATGTCACTTTATGGTTGTACTTCACCACAAGGGGCAAAGTTGCTAAGCTAAAATCCAAGTTTTTATGAAAGTGTTCAGCCTCAAGCTAACCTCAGTTTCAAACCTTTATGCTAATCTAAGCATCAAGTCTTTAGGCTTAGAAAAGTTCAACACTTAGTGATAAGTCATCATCTTTTCATTTATGCTGATGTTTAAAGTTTTAATGCTAACCTAAGTTCATCTTTTCATGTTTACCTAAAATTTATTCAAATGCTAATTTTGTTTATGCTAATCTACACTTTTAGCATTCATGCTAACCAATGTTTTGTGTTTTTATGCTAACCTATATTTCTTGGTTTTTATGCTAATTTAGGTAATGAGTCTTTATGCTAATCTAAGCATCAAGTCTTTTGGTTTAACAAAGTTAAATATTTAGTGATAAGTTTCAAGATTTTCTGCAAAGTCTTCAGGCTAACTGAAGTTTTGAGTCTTCCGCTAATCTAGAGTTTGTGTTCATGCTAAGCTACGTTTTGTGTCTGTATGCTAATGTAAGTTTTAAATCGTTATGCTGATGATAGTTTCGAGTTTTTGTGCTAAACTAAGTTCATGTTTTCATGCTAACCTAAAATTTTAGTTTTTATGCTAACCTGAGTGTTAAGTCTTTAGGCTAAAAGAAGTTTTGAGTCCTATGCTAATCTAAGCTTTGAATGTTCATGCTAACTTACGTTTTTTGTCTGTATGCTATCGCATGTTTTAAGTACTTATGCTGATGTTTGAAGGTTTTATGCTAACCTAAATTTATGTTTTTATGTTTACCTAAAATTTCTGCTAATGCTAATTATGCTTATGCTAATCTAAGCTTTGAGTGTCCATGCTAACCGATGTTTTGTGTTTTTATGCTAACCTAATTTTTTTGTTTTTTGTGCTAACTTAGGTTGTGAGTCTTTATACTAACCTAAGTTTCGAGGTCTTGAAGCTCGCCTAAGTTTCAACTCTAAGGAAAACCAACTTTAAGTCTTGCTAACCTAAGCTAACAGCAAAAGCTTTTAGACAAATACTTGGCAAAATATTCAAACTATTCCTTCAGTGACTCTAGTTACATATAAAGGAAACGTCTTGGTCAGGATCAGCTGCCTTTTATAGATTTTAGTGTTTATATAGATGAAACAAACTATTTATTGTTTTAATTTTCCTTTTGTGGGCAGTCTATGCTAAGCTAAGCTAACTGTCTGCTCATGTTTACAAATGTGTATTTATGCACAGACACTATCAGTCTTCATATCTAGCTGTGTTGAATGTTTCCTTTAATAGATTTAGAGGCCTATAGAGATGAAAAACGACAGTTATTTCTGTCTTAGTTCCCACACTGTGAATTCTCCTGTGGCCCCGTGGATTCATCTCACGACTCCCTGAGGGTCTCTCAGCCTCATGTTGGGAACCACAGCTTGGGTTTTTACCTTTGATGTGAGCGTAGGTCGCCATGCTGTTACTGAGCAGCTCCATGTCTCTTTTAACAGGCTCCATCCTGGTTCACTGTGGGTTCAAACATCTACCATCGCCCGTCAGATCTGTGAACCGTGGTCCAGTCCTGTCAGACAAACACACACAGGCCGACCCGTCATGCATCCCAAGGACCAAACTTTTAGAGATTGCCCTCATCCCCCCCAAAAAATCCAAAAAGCCTGAAAATAATTAGTTCCTGGGAGCGCCGCCCGTCCTTCCTGTGATCTAACTGGTGTCAGAGGGCAGCAGACGAGGACACTGTGTTCCTCACAAGTGTTTTACATTCGGCCGGAGGTGAGGATGTCAGCGTGAGGCCCGATAGGGAAGCTTGTATTTATGACATCAGGGACCGACCGGGATCCTTTCCGGCTTCGAGGTTTTCTTCCCACAGAAAAAGATTCACACGTGAAACTGTAGCTGATGTAACAGAAGGCCAGCAGGAAGCGAACGGGTCGGTCCACCAGAACTCAGTCCAGCGCCGTGGGTTTGATTAGTCAGAGTGTTTAGATGATGATCGATGTGGAAACGCTTCTTTAATAATGATGAGAACACTTTCTAATAACACACTCATACATCAGTGGATAATAAAAACAATCAAGATCATCTGTAGTGTTTAATCTGCAGATGTAAGCCAATAATAAGAACAACTTCTGGGTTGCCAGGTTGTTAAAAAGCCTTTAATAATGCAGTTAGAATTATTTCCCTCATGTCTGCAGCAAAATATAGATTTTAGAAAGTCAACTTTGTCTTTCTAAGTATTTTTTTATCTTGTTAATAAGTGGATTTTGGTCCAAATTTGCCTTTTTTAGTTAATTGAGTGATCAAACTATCTATTGGCACAGACGTCTTCATTACAGGAGCGTGTGACAAAAACCCCAAAACATACAAACACAAGAAGGATGTTTCATAAACTACCTGGCAACCTAAGATTTAACCTTATTAACGGCTTATTTAGGATTTAACTTTTCATAATTAGGCAGTTGTAAATATAGTGAGGATAAAAAATTGTCTCAATATCTTACTGGATACGGAATCTAAGAAAGCTTTGAGTGTTTAGTGCATAAATATGAATAAACAAGAGTCTAAAGTTGGTATTTATACCAGAGCTCTGTTCTCCTTCAGTACACTTCGCTAAGGAAGCAAACCAGCTGCAAAAAGTTAAAGCTAATTATGGTCGAGGGGTAAAACAGCCCCGGGAGCCTCTCAGAAGACAAGGAAATAACAATTAAATCTTTGAGAAAAACATGAATGTTGACGTCTGTTATCAGGGCTGAGTCAGCAGTTTACACTAAATATCTACAGTTTTGTCCATAATTCACTCAGTTGTGTTCACTTCCTGTACAAGAGCAACAACAGACAGTCTGAACACGCTGATGTTCAGCAGGTATGAAGCTCAGCATCAGAATTTAATGCTGCCATTTGTTCATTTAACTTCACTTAAAGTCCAGATGAGGCTGAACTGGGTGTCTGACCGTGAACTAAAGTTCTGGACTGTGAAACCTTAAAGTAAGGAAACGAACAAAGGTGATGAAATGAATCCATCCTGGGGGGACCGTGGATGTTTGTACAAATCTTCATGCGAGCCATCCACTAGTTGTCAAGACTTCTTAACAAAACCACACGTTTATGTCAAGCCGAGGGTGGTTCACATGGGAGAGTCACTAAATTCTGTAGAACTCGTCCTCTGGGAACCATGACTGTTAGCGCTAATGTTGATGCCAATCCATCCAGATGATGTCGACACATTTCTCTAGGTTTTGGTGTTAGCGTAGCAGGAAACGTCAGGAAACCCCCAAATGTCTGTTTTGATTGTTAAGACAGGTTAGGTTAGCATTAGTACTTAAAACATTGGTTAGCCTAAAAACATGAAACAGATGAGTTCAGCATAAAGACTTGAAATTTAGTTAGCAAAAGACTTAAGTGCTGATGCTAACCTAGCTTTTTAGTTTTAATGCTAACTTAAGTTTTGATACTTTATGGGAACCTAAGATTTGAGTCTTTATGCTAACCTAGCTTTTAAGTCTTTATGCTAACCTAAGCTTGAAGCTTTAGTCTAACCCATGTTTTAAGTTTTAATGCTAACCTACGTTTCACATCTTTATACAACTTCAAGTTTAAAGAGCTGCATAATAACGTAAGTTTTGAGTCTTTATGCCAATCTAAGTTTCAAGACTGTATGCTAACCTGTCAGTTTACATTTTAACCTAAGTGTCAAATATTTATGCTAACCTTCGAGTCTTTACGCCAATCCAAGTTTCATGTCTTTAAGCGAACCTAAGGTGCTTCTTCCTTTATGTTTAGCATACAGGCATAAGAGGGGTATCACTTTTTTGTGTTTTTGTGCAAACTCTGCGTACTGAGTCTTTATGCTAGCCCACGTTCATGTTTTTATGCTAACTTAAGTTCTAAGTCTTTATGCTAAAATAAGTTCTAAGTCTTTATGCTATTTTAGGTGTCAAGTCTGAGTGTGAGGTCTTAATGCTAACCTAACCTTGAAACTTTATTCTAACCCATGTTTTAAGTTTTAATGCTAACCTACGTTTCAAGTCTTTATGCTAATCGAAGTTTAGAGTCTTTATAGTAACCCAAATTTCGAGTCTTTATGCTAATCTAAGTTTCAAGACCGTATGCTAACTTTCCCATTTACGTTTTAACCTAAGTGTCAAGTCTTTATGCTAACCTTCGAGTCTTCCAGCTAATCAAAGTTTTCTATCTCTATGCTAACCAAAGATGCTTCTACCTTCATATTTAGTACACAGACATAACAGTGGTATCGTTTTCTTTTTCAAGTTTTAGGCTTTTATGCTAAGTTTGTGTTTTTATGCTAACTCTACATTCTGAATCTTTATGCTAACCTACGTTTCATGTTTTTATGCTAACCTAAGTTTCAAGTCTTTGTGCTAATTGAAATATCAAGTCCGTATGCTAACATAAATATTGAGTCTTAATGCTAACTTCAGCGAACAGCAAGCAAATATTTTAACTCTTCCTTTACTGACTCTAACGACATAAAAAGAAAAGCTCTTGGTGAGGATCAGATTTTATAGATTTTAGTGTTTGTATGGCTTGAAAAACGACCATATTTCTGCATTATTTGGGTGAACTGAGCCTTTAAGCGAGCTAGCGGGTCGGGCTGAGCCTCAGTGGGAGGATTTGGTCTGAGCCGAGTCACAGATGGTCCCACGGTTACAGTAAATCTGGAGGTAAACATGATGACTGATATTTTCACCCCCTCACATTCCCCGTCATTACAACAACAATGTGCGTGGGAGCCCAGTGTTGTTCTTTCTGCTGGTTCTCTCCGGGGACGGCCAAATCGTGCCCAGCTCCAATCACTGCTGCCGGGGGGCTCGGGTCGGCCTCCCACCCTGATCCTTATCCCGGTGACTCTTGGCAGACCCGCACTGCTCTCAGAGGCTTTCTTTCTATTTGTTTTAGGGCAAATTACAGTGGCGGCTGCTCTGGTGGGTGACTCGGGGTCGACTGACTCATGGGAACCGGTGGGTCTGCCTTCTGTTCAGCATTTAACCAAAGAAGAAGAGGCCCGACTCCATCGGCACCCTCAATTTGCTGCCCCCAGACCTTAACTACATAAGTGGGCAATTTAGTTTTCAGTTCTGCTCAAGTCAAACATCGTTTGTTTTAGCTAATTAAAGGCTGGTCTTTACTGCTGCCTTTATACCCACTAACTCTCAGGCTTCATTCAGAATCTATCACACTCTAGAGTTCACCTTTTTTCCTCTGAGTCCTTGAAAAAAATATCAATACATTTTGTAAAACATTTGTTGTCTTGTTGTGAAATATATCAGAAAATTGAAACCACTCTCATGTCGGTATACTAAACAGGAAGGATGAGGTAGCTTAGCATAAAGACCTGAAACTTAGGCTACTTAAAATACTTTAAACATAAGTTAAAATAGAAAACTGAAAGGTTAGCATAAAGTCTTGAGACTTAGGCTAGCATTACAGCTTAGGTTAGCATAAGGAGTCAAAACCTAGGTTAGCATAAAGACTTTAAACTTAGATTAGCATAAAGACTCAAAACTTAGGTTAGCAAAATAAGTTTGGATTAGCATTAAGACTTAAAATTTTGGTTAGCATAATGATTCTAAACTTAGGGTAGCATAAAAACTCGAAACGTGGATTAACATAAAAACTGGGAATTGATTAGCATAAAGACTTAAAACTTAGATTAGCATCAAGACTCAAAACTTAGCATGATTAGCATAACAACTTGAAATGTAAATTAGCACAAAAATTAGAAATTGGTTAGCATAAAGACTCAAATCTTAGATTAGCAGAACGACTTAAAACTTAGGTTACCATAAAAACTGGAAATTGGTTAGCATAACGGCTCAAAACCTTTTCTAGCACAAAACATGGATTAGCATGAGGACATTAAAAGTAGGCTAGCATGAAAAAATCAAAACCAACTACAACAAAATCCCCCAACTGGCACCATGAAAAATCACCGCCAGACATCTTTTTATATTTCATTTGTTTAATCTAAGTAAAACATCTAAGTTTCAAAATAACAAGTTGTCGTTTGTTATGAACCGGATTATTTCTTGGAGAACGTGGTAGCAAAGTAAAATACTAAATGTGTGTCAGTTTTTGTACAAAATAAATTTTTTTAAAAACATGTTACGTGTTGAGTTTCAGAGATGAATTTGTTGTCTCTGGACCAAACCAAGTTAGCTGCTCTCTGCTAGTTAGCTAGCTATGTAGCTTTATTGCTAGCTTCGTATTTAGAAAGTGGTCAGACGTGTGTTTTATGTGACTCATGGGGAGACAGAAAATAATCAGATTTACTTGAATGAACTATCAAGAGATTTTCATGAAGTAAAAGTCCAGCAGTTCAGCAGAACCTTGATGCTGGACTTTCTATAGTTTGGTTGTTTTTCCAACAAAAGCAAGTTTGTTTAACTGCAGCATTAAATGTTCGATCCAAACACTATTTCTGGAAAAGTCTGGAAACAAAGCGTCTCCTTCGTCTGCAAGTTTCCTCGTTTGTTTTAGAGAAAATAACATTTTTAGGCCTTAATTACAGACGACAATAAAAGCCCGTAGAGTCACGCTGCAGTCTGTTTTCTCACTCACACAATGAGCCGTACATATAAATACATGTCATCCTGCACAGCTTCCCCGACGGGCACTTTGTGGTGAAGTCTGGCCGTGCTGGAAGCACAACACAGATCCCAGAGGCAGACAAATGTCCATTTTATGCGGCCGCAGACTCGGTCAGACAGATTTAACACCTAACGGTTCCAGACGGGTCCAATAACCGGTGGACTGAGCTACACAGCAGCGAAGCCCGGCAGCTGTGGCTGTTTATGTGAAGCCCATAAATGCCCTCCCGCTCAACCCTCCCACACTTCCTGCTTAGATAATCCTATTTAAGTCAAAAGATGAAACCTGAAACTGCTGAAAATAAGACGTGTTATTGTACAGTAGTCCAGCAAAGTCTCGGAGGGGAAGCTGCTGTCAGCAGACGTTAGCGCTGGAGAAAGGAGGGAAACACATGTGACAGGCTGGGATTCAGTGTTCATGGTTTCAGACAGGCTCTGGCTCTAACAAACACTTTTATGATCTGCGGTATTGTAAGGAAAGTTCAGAGCCAACTAATAAACTGGTTTGTTGGCGTGTTTATTGCCGGGCAGCAGAGCTGCTGCTTTGTGTTTGGAGAAGATGCTCTTAGAAACATAAATGTGAAGATGTGAGTGTTTCCCTCCACAAAGCTCCTTCATGTCATGATTCCAGGAACATGAATAAATATTCTAACATAAAGTCAGGACATCACTCACCTCCTGGACCAGAGCGCCTCCGCCGGAGCAGCAGCTGGAAAACAAGGAGTCCAGATCCCAGCGTGGAGTCGGTTCGTCAGCCAGCTGTCAGATCAACTCCCATCCTTGAGCTGTTGTTGGCAGCAGACTGAAGAGAAGCAGCTCTGAGATCCTGTCAGTGGGAGGAAACCAGCAGCAGAGCTCCACTCTGAGGAGTCCTGGACCTGCTCTGGTGTCTGTGCTGCTCTGAACCAGCAGACTGAGGTGATGTTTCTGCTGCTGCCCGGCTCTGACTCTGTTCTCTGTCCTGCAGGGTGGAGCAGGAAATAGCTCGGCGGCTGCTCTGGGCGGCCGGCCGATGCTGCAGGAGCTCGCTGCTTAATTGAACTCTTTGTGTTTTAATCTGAGGGAAGTGAGACGAGCTCAGCAGAGCAGCTTGTGGAGCAGAACAGCAGGTGCTCAGAAAGTAACTGAGTACTTTTACTCCACAGGCTGAAATGTAACTCCAGAGACCTGCTCCTGCTCCACGTCTGAAACCGATCTAGATGAACCAGTTAAAGAGCAGTGAAGGTGATCTGCATCTCTGTGGTTCAAAGCTGTTGTTGTTGTTGTTGTTGTTGTTGTTGTTGTTGTTGTTGTTGTTGTTGTTGTTGTTGTTGTTGTTGTTGTTTGGGAAAACCATTTGAACCAGAAATATTCATCAGCAATGTTTCTGAGTGTAAAACTCTGGCTCCCTGTTGTGTCTGACATGTTCAACAGGCACAAACTCATCCCTGAAACATACTTTAATTGACCTTTTATTTGATTTAAGTGAAGCTGAAATCGTTGTTTTGATGCCTCATGTTGACATAACGGTAAAAATCACATCAACTTTAAACTGTGAGTCATTTAAAGTCACGTTTCTGCATCAGGTTCACATCAAAACTCAGATCCTAGCGCTGAGACTTTAAACTGAGTTTGGTAGAAAGACAAAAAACAAACAGGATGAAACAACTTTATCTCACTTCAATGTGTTGTTTTTGCTTTTAGAATTTAAATGTCATGTGTTGAAATACACAAAAATATAAGTAAGTAAATGACCGACCATGTTGTTGCTGAATCAGTTTCCTAGAAGCTGCTCCGTGACCATAGAGAGTGTCACACTGATTATTATTATTATTACATTATTGAATTTCCCTTCTGGGATAAATAAAGTATTTTTCATTTCATTTCATTTTTCATTCATCACACTGATGTAGAATCACAGCTTCACTGCTGATGTTGGTTCAGATGAAGCTCACAGCTGTTCACATGAGAACGTTATTTTCATGATGGATTCATCTCCCGACTGTTTATTTATTTTGATAAATCAACTAAAAATAGAAAAGAAGAGAAGAACTGAACAGGAAGCAGCAGAAACACTTTGATGAATGTTTGATTCTCTCATTCCAGCTGCACTGTTTCAATACTTTACTGTATAAAGAGTATTTTACAAGACTTATCATTTTAATCTACATGTGACTGAGGCAGTTCCATAAATGTTCAACAGCACAATTCTCTCTATGGGAAGCTTTAAATGCATGGAGTGTGTTTGTTGCTGCTTTTCCTTCAGGCTCTGGTTGTTCTTCAGCTTGTGTGACACTGAGGCTCTGTTCTGAGTTGCAAAAGAATTGTTTATGCGGTTGCAAAGTGCTATTCTGAGTGCAGCGAGTGTTGATGTGGCGCTCGCTGGTGTTTTTAGCAGAGCGGCAGGCCGTCATTATGCGGCCGGCTGTCATTCGGACGCTCTCAGGAGAAAAATATGTCCCTGAAAACACGGCGAGGCCGCAGCCGCACAATGATGTGACGCTGCTGCCGAGCGTTCCTCCTCATTCAACGGTTTTATCTGCAGCAGCTGCCTGTGTTGTGTCAGGCCCGTCCTCTTCCTGACGCTGGAATAACATTCCCCTCTGCAAATTCCTCAAATTCCCAATCGCATTTGTGTATCAGGGAAACACTGGGACGGCAGTTTCCAACCAAAACACTGTCTTCCTTTCAGCCGGTTTCCACCGGCCGGCCGGCGGACTGACAGCTGATGTTTGTGGAAACAGGACGCTTGTTTTTCCCTCCAACACGCTGGCATCGGCGGTGACGAATGTTTTCCTGCGTCTGGGCGGTTATTAACTTTCACACAGACTGATGGGCTTTGTGGTGTGTTACTCAACAACACACACTCACTGACACCGAGGACCACACCCGCCATCACTGTCAGCCCGCTATGTTCCACTTAACTCCTATTAAACAGCTCAGAGATCAGCTGTACACGTCTTCACTCAGAACCACTGCAGGACCTCCACAAGTCTGGTTCCAGTGGAGGAAGCTTCAGTCTGCGGTTCTGGTGTGTGTGACCCTGAATGTACAGGAGGCTGAAAAACCTGAAAACCACATCGAACATCGTGGAAATACTCAGAAAGTTTGCAGATTCGTAAACATGTAAGAAGTTTAAGGTGAAGCTGTTGGTGAAGAATCCATCTGAGCCT
>NW_007580252.1:11780-19009 GCF_000690725.1 Stegastes partitus | reverse complement strand
AATCTGGACCCTCCTCTGTGGACTTCAAGGACCTGGACCTCTGGAACATTCACAGTCTGAAGGTAGAACTCTGGTCAGTGGATAAAGGTGCTGCAGAACCAGAACCAGCTGATTCTGAGGAGGTCTGAGGGAAGGAAGTGGTTGATTTGTGATGGAATGACTTCTGTAAAATAAAGGAATGTTTCAGATTCTGTCGTCCTGTTACGGCGTATCGGTGCCGTTGACCAGCATCTGCATGAACTCTGATTTGTTGTTCTTCCACTGAAGCAGCTTTCAGTCGAAACTCAGGTGGATTGAATCGACTCATTAGAGGTTTGTTTGACTAAATCTGCCTGCAGCTGTTGTTCATCTGTTGATTGTTCATTAAGTTTGTGTTGAGATGTGCAAAGACGTTGTGGCATCAGTGAAAGTGTTGTTCTGTGCAAAGAGGAGTTTCTCAGCGTCAGATCACGGCTGGACTGAAGTTTTCTCGGAGCCCAGTGATGCAGGTTTGCATCTTTGTGGAGAAGATTCATTCTGCAGCAGGACAAAGAGCCAAAGCTTTGATTTGAGGACTAAGAATGCTGTCGTGGACTCTCCTGCACAGTCACCTGACCTCAGACCCACTTAACATTCCTGAGAGCACCGGGGGAAACTTCCCTGATATCACAAGAAGCTCTCTGGGACTGAAGACTGAGTTACTCACTTCCTCCCCGCAGTGAAAACAAACCGCCGACGCCGGCCAAAAATGCAGGAAATGTAACATTCAGTCCTGCTGAGCTTGTCATCACCGTGGCTGAAAGTCGTGAACCGCACATCTCAGAACAGCAGAAGGAGAAGATTTCTTTTCACGAGGTTCTATCTGGCAGAACATCTCCAGAATGAAGGCGTCTCCAGCAGAAGGCGAGTTCAGGGACGGAGCCACTGGAGCTCAAACACTGAGTTCAGTGCAGAAAACGCTGAGTTCAAGGTATGATGCTGCACTTCACAGGTCCTCCTCACACCGAGCTGCATTCTACCTTCCTGTACATTCAGATAAGATGATTTAGGCTGACCGCAGAAGCCTTCAACCAACAGTTTATGATATGATAGTTATGACAGTCATAAAACGGAATTAATATGCAGCTGCAAGTTGTTGTTTTGTGAGATCATGTTGGAAAATATTAGTGATCAGGTTTGAACGAACTCGTGGAGCGAATGCAGCTCAGAAGGAGAAAGAAATGAAGCACAGATGTTTATCAGATGTGCACATCTTTGTTGCTCCTGCTCAGTCATGAAGCGTTTAATGTAGTTTATTTCAAACAAAGTTCTTTTCTCTGGAAGTGAAGACTGAAGTGAAAAAAGTACCGATAAACCACAACGACCCAGTGCTCCCCAAGTCCAGCCCAAATGAAGCTTATTGCAGATTCGTTCACGTCTAAGTGAATTTGCCAAGAACAAGAAATGAAAACGACACATTTGAGGTTTGGTTCAGTTTGTCCAAGAGAAAACACAGAAGTTTATTCCTCAGCTGTGAGTCATCCTGCTCAGTAAATAACTCGGTCACAACTTGTTCGTTTAAAGGATCGTCACAAATGTTTGTCTTGAGGTGAAAAAATTAACCAGCTCATTAATCTGCAGGTACCTGGATAACTAATTAGTCATGTTACAAGAAAAAATACCAAATACGCTCTTGTTCCAGCTTTTAAATGGAAGTTTTTGCTTCTATCTCAGTTCATGTGTTCATGCAGAAAAACTAAAATACAAAAAATAGTATCAGTCAGCACATTTTTCTGAACTTAAATATCGTTGCTGGTATCCGCCTCAATTTATAGAATCAGTTCAGCTCATATTTCCAACTTCTTCAGTCTGTGACCGCTTAAATGGAATCAGTGCCACCGTGTGATTCCTCGTCAGGTTGTGACAAGTTCAAACAAAAACTCAGATCTTTCCTTCGAAGGATTTTCAGAACCTTTAATAGTTCAAAGTGTTCACTGAAAACATCCCCAGAGGACATGTCTCAGGCTGTCTTCAAATCTGAGGGAAACAAAACTCAAAAGACTTATTGCCTCCAAGTATTTTGGGGTTCGTCTGAATCCTCCACTGGCCTCATCCAGGTGAGTCTGTGTCCTTTTATTAAACCAAGAACTTATTTAGTTTTCTTTGCGTACTCTTTCCTGCCTCCCCCTTCACTGGCGAAGTTGCGGACACGGTGGATCTTGGCGAGCTGGTTCTGTATGGTCTTCATGATGTCCATGTGGTCAGGGATGTGGACGTAGCGGACGTTCCTGCCGGTGACGAACAGGTCCTGCAGCTGGGTCAGCTGGCCCCGCCGGTCCCGGTACAGGACATCCGCCAAACGTACATTCATGAAGGCGTCCACGCTGACCACGCGTCCCCGAGCCGTGCTCTCGTTCCTCAGGTCCACGGTGGTCACTTCCCCCTGCAGGCCCTGCAGCAGGATCACCATGCTGTTCTCCGCGATGGTCCGCTCACGGATCGAGCTGAACACTTCGACCGGCGCCGGGCCTGACGCCGAAGATTCCGCCCCCTCAGACTCCATCGACACTGATGTCAGGAGGTGGCCTGCAGGTAGGCAGAACATTATCATTATTATTTAATGTGCGTTATGTTGATTGTGAATGTTTACAGCTTGTTGGTCTTTGTTGGTCTGTAGCACAGAACGGTCCGACTACCAACGTCTGACATCAGCAGAATCTGATGTGTTGCAAGTATGACAAGACAAGGTTCCAGTTTCAAGATATTTTGACATATTAGTGATATGGACTCATTGGTAGGAGCATAAAAACTGGCGTGTGCAGAGGTCTACATGTTAATATATGTGCAGCTGTTTCTCTGCTGTCTTCATGCTGAAGCTCAGCAACATGTGTGCTGTAGGGGTTCTATTACTGGAGATATTAAACCCTTGAAATGTCTTCCATTGATATGAGGGTAAAAATACAAAAATCCCCAGGTCTGAAAACACATAGGTTTGTCAAGGTTCAACCAAAACATTTTACAGAACTTAAATTAATAACTCTGAACAGATTCTGAAGACAAACCAGAAACACATTTAATTGAATTCTGTCTGATCTGACTGACCCACAAACTGGAACTTAGAAACAAACATATCTACTACACATATATCTACACTTATTATTACTGATTTTTAAAAAGCAGTCACTGCATTAATCCAAACATCTTGTTAGAGCTGCTGTCTGTGTGACTGTAGACGTAGTACATGTAGCTGTAAAATTAGCCCAAACATGAAGACTGTACACGCAAACATACTCAGCATTAACATGGGGAATACTACAGAGAACACAGCTAATACAATTTATGCATCTTTCCACAAAGACTAACTTGAGCGAAGTAACTATGAGGCAGAAAACTTCCCAGGTCTGGTTCTTCCTGTCGGTGTCTGCTAACTCTGAAGTAGCAAACTGCAGCGTTAGCTTTAGCAGCGGCTAAACAAGGAGCGACGCAGCCTGAAGAAAGCTCAAACTACACGCTTAGTCCTAAAAGTAGTTTATAACGTTCACCTGAATCCGTTTAAAAGTTATTTCATGTCAGAATCTCTCAGCAAACATCAGCTGCAGCAGCAGCAGAACAACCGCTCAGATGTCAACAAGTTGGTTTTCCCGCATCGCGACGACGCATGCGCAGCAGCCTGATGACGTTTCCCTCTACCTCTCGTTTTTTTCCCGCAACTTTATTAAAACCAGTGACAGTTACAATACAAAGTAAAATAGAACAGCGAAGAGTGAAAAACTGAGCTGAAATACAGACATAAAAAATACGTATATATAGAACTACAAATAAATACACATTCATACTATTGTAGGGTCTTTACTGTCATAGTTAAGGTAGTATTTCAGATAAAATTATATTTTATGGGATTTTGTAGGGTTTTAGCCTTAATTAGGGTCCGAGCACACCAGTGCAAGGACGTTATTGAAACCCTTGTGATTATTATTATTATTTTACCGACTTTTGAAATGCGTTTTTGAGGGCCTAAACATGCTCGCCACGCACATCAGGTCTGGCGAAAAATTTGATATTTTAATGGACTTGGACATGTCACTGCCAAATTTCACAGGATGTAGTTGTTTGCATGTACTTTTTTTTTTCTTTCCTTTTTTAAGTCCCAAAGCAAGTACTAGACTAATTATATTTGGTTCCGTGAGTATGAAAGGTAGCCAAAATCCTAATTAATGATAATGTAGTGCTTGAACTTATTTACATAATGGGCATGACTGCACATGTTCAAAGAGAAAAATATAAAATCAGCAATATCAGACCAAAGTGAGTTTACATGAGAGAATTTCCTAAACAATGTCAGTTTAGTTGGTTAATATGAGGCTTTTTCCAGTGAGGGATTTTCTCAGGTTATTTTAAATTAACAGATCTTTCTGAAATAATGTGTGGACGTTCTATTTTATTTTTGTTTTTTAATGTTTATTTTTTCTCCTGTACTTCAAATTTGGTCAGTGGCAGGATTAGCTGGATCGGATCAAACCAAGTCGAATCCAGTTTGTTGTCATGTTGCTGTTCATACACAGTAGTACAGGCAAGATGAGAGAGTGTTTCTTCAGGATCCAATCATTTAAAGCAATTTAAATAAAGAAGTGTTTGCATATCTGGATCAGCAGTTCAGCATTCTGACAGCTGGTGGCATGAAGCTGTTGATCAGTCTGGAGGTTCTTCCTGTAACGCTCCGGAAACGTTTGCTGATGGCAGCAGTTCAAACAGTTTCTGGAGAGGCTGTGAGGAGTCCCTGACAATGTTCAGGGTCCTGCTCCTGCAGCCGCTCTGGAAAAGTTCTTGGACAGAGGGGGGAGGGGAAACTCCGATGACCCTCTCAGCTCCTCTAACTATCCTCTGCAGGGCTTTTCTGTCTGACACACTGCAGCTGGAGGATCATATTTGAAAAAAATAAGGAGCAAATTTGTGTTCAAAGATGGGACTTGTCATGACAGCGTTACGCACATTAACTCAGGAGGGAGAATTCAAGAGAGTAATAAAAATAAACATCTGAAGAGATTATCACAGTGATGAATATTCTGATTGAATTAGACAATTAGATAAATACTAAAACTCTCTCTAAATGACACCGGGTTCTTCATAAACAGGTCAGAATTTCAGGTATATTAAAGCAAAACAGGGAAAAGAGCTAAACATGGAGCTAACAGAGGAGGATTCTGTGTGGGGGAACATCACTTCTTTTTTACACCTTATTTTAAAAGTGGAGACAGTGTGGACCATGGATGCTAATCACTCCCACATATTTTGCACATGTGGAAAAAAAAAAACAAGTATTTTGGGATAATGTATTCCTAACACTGAGGAAGACCCAGAGCTACAAAATCCATAAAGATACCAGAGTATTTGGTGACATACAAAAAGATGTTGTTGACAAAAATCCATGTTTCATGATTTTATGAGTTTCATTGTTTTTTTTTTTTGTATAAAAATAATGTCTCTACAATATGTACAATATATGCAATAAACAATTCAATTCTATTTCTTGTGTAGCGCAGTTTGCAACAGGCTATATTCATACCAAACAAGAGAACCGACACAGTGTTTAGTTTCCTTAAGACAAAGACTACGGCGCCATCTGCAGGCTGCAGCACAAAATAAACTTGTCCTGCTTCAGGTAGGATTTCCCTTAAACACAACGATCTATTTCTAATCTTCCTGAATGCTGCAGAGGCCAAAAACATGTTTCCACTGCGTATGAATCCCTCCAGCTGTTAACATCTGTTATCGGTGTGAATGATACAGAAAAGTATCTCAAAATTTTACAAAATCTCTCGTACAGCAGCGTCGCAGTGAAAACAGCAACACACAGAACACAGTGGCTGCAAAATATATAACAGACTTAAAATAATTTAAAGAAATACATAAGACAAAACCAATCACATAAAATAACAGCAATACGTAGAACATCCAAATTCTTTAATACGGACGAGAGATAAATAAAATATTTGTCATGCATCAGAGTAATATAAAACTTTATTTTTTTAGCACCATTAGTACAAGAGTTGCAGCTCAAAGTTCAAATATATTTGCCATTGAGAATGTGTTTTAATAATATATTGTCATTCTTTAAAAATGTGGGAAATCCGATCATTTATCCCTCATATTTACTTGTTCACTGTATAACAGAAAAGTAAATACTGTCTTGAAAATCATTCCTGATCTTTACATATGGCTGCAAACACCAGTTATTATTATTATTACCATTATTCTGTACATGAACTTTTTCTTTAGTCATTGAACTGTTTTGATTCCTAAATGTCAATAAATTGTAAGAAAAGAAAAAAATCTTTCCCACAATCCAAAGTGATGTCTTGAAATGTCTCGTTTTTATTTGCAAAACCCAAATCAGTTCAGTTTACCATCACGTCTGATGAAGGATCAAATCTTCATTTTCAAGAAGCTGCAAACATCGTGTTTTTTGACTTTTTTTCCCACAAACATGAGAAAAACAATAATTTAATGATCGAAACAGCTACATATTGATTTTCTGTTGATAGATAAATCGATCAAATTGACTTCAGCAGTTTGTTGGCTGCATTTTAAAATTATTGTTATTTTATTTATTACATCTGTTTTAAATAAAGACGACGTTTCCCCCAAAATACTTGGATGTATGAAGCTGAATAACAGGAAAAATAAATAGCTTCCCTGCATCCTGCTGAGAGTTATTGCTGATTTAATATTAAAGCATTTAAAAACATAAACCAGCAGCAACATAAAAATTCCTGGTTTACTAAATAACGTGGTTACGTAGAACTGAGTGGCTCAAACACAGCAGGTCTGGTCATGGTGCTTTTCAAACATAGAACACTAGTTTTCTCTGATGTGTACATGTTTGTATATTTATCTGTTGCTCTATTTGACTTAAGATATGAGTAAACATTGAAAACTGCATATTTGAGACTGAACAGAAGCTCACAGTGAGATGACATGAAGCTGAGGTTATCCGACCTTCAGGCCTTAAATAACACAACACATCTCACTGAACCTTCATCTCGTCGTGTCATCACTGACTTCAGTGACTGTGACTCAAAATGAACCAGCGGAGCAGAAGACGGAGTCAGAGGCCGTCCATCATGGCCAGCAGGTCGTCTCCTTTGCTGCTGCTGTGGTTTTCAGGTTTCTCTTCTTCGTCTTCTTCTGCAAACTGTCCAGCGATTCGAGCCAGTTCAGTTGCCGCCTGCTCATCCTGAAACAAACCCAGACATGGTTTCTGCATTCACATA
>NW_007580252.1:0-10778 GCF_000690725.1 Stegastes partitus | reverse complement strand
TCAGAGTGACTCTACCTGCATTGCTTGAATGTTTATGACCCCAAACAGAGACTCCTCAGCGCCTCCTGCAGCTCCTCTGTTGAAAAAGACAGAAGTCCAGTGTGTAGGAATAACAGCTACTGAAACCGTAGAGAACGATTAGAGACGATGACTCACGCCTCCTCCTGGTCAGTGTTGAACAGGTTGATCCTGAACCCGGTTTCAGCTTCGGTGGCGTTCTCGGCCTTCATGCTGCCCATCAGACGAGCCAGCAGGTTCAGCTCCTCCTTGGCCAGAAGGTTTGGAGAGCTGTCTGGCTGCAGTGGGACGGAGGAGGCAGGAGGTCACACAGGAAGGAGGACTGGAGGCCTCAGTGCAGTTTATGTGAAGCTCAAGTGAGCACAAATTAAATTCAAACATCATTCACATCATCACTTCTTTTTAAACCAGCTTTATCTGAAACAACAAAATATAAATTAATTTGTATTCATACTGAAAATCTTGATTTATCACAAATATATTACATCATATAAATATAAAATAGAACTTTATTATAATGTTTTCGTTTGGTTTGACATATTTATGTGGTTGTTTTTTTTTTCCTGCACCTGTCCAGATGCTAATTAGCTGCAAGCTAACTTTGATGCAATTACATTCATTTTGCACAAAATAAACAACTAAACTAGAACTTTATCAATGCTGAGGTAAAATCTTGATTAATGTCCAGTAAATCATAGAGACATAAAACATTTTCAGATTAAAGAATTGGAAATCTGTTAATTATATGTGGTCTAATGTAGCCGTAAAGGTGACCAACACAACCAGAAACAACCTTATGTTGTCTTATGGAAGCTACCAGCGTATCTCGTGATGGTTGTTGAGATGTAAACAATCTGATCATTACCTTCACAGAGGCAGCTTTGGATGTGTGTGTCTCCTCTGGATGGTCCACAGTGTACCTTTGATTAACAAAACACACAACAGCATCAC
Source organism: Stegastes partitus (assembly GCF_000690725.1). Taxonomy (NCBI): domain Eukaryota; kingdom Metazoa; phylum Chordata; class Actinopteri; family Pomacentridae; genus Stegastes; species Stegastes partitus. Next base: position 9,809 of record NW_007580252.1, on the reverse strand, counting down.
CCAGAGGTTCATCAGAATAGTATCAGTCAGTCCACGTTGTTTCAGAGAGTTATGTCGCCTCACCGACGGAGATGTTGGCCACGGTTTGGGACCAAAATCTGACGTGTTTTGGCTGATTTTTGACAATTTCAGATGGTGTCAGGGTTCAGAAGAGTTTCCAGTAAATGTAAATGATCAAACGACTCCAGCAGAGGACGACATTTTTAATTATTAGCACTTAAAAATGTGAAACAGTGGATAATGTTCAATCAAGGCTGGTGTTGTGGCTCCACAAAGTTCTTGTCACGGTCTGTCTATGGATGGATCCATAAAAAAATCTTCCCAAAATAATCAAACTTTTGTCCAAAATGACTCAAAATGTGTCTAAAATTACTGAATATTGTCCAAAATGTCAATAAGACACACTAATCGGTCCCTTACAATGAAGTAAAGTTCAACATTTTCCAACCAGGCTGGTGCTGATCCCCAGAAACTTTCTGTAAGAGTCTATCTATAGATGGATCCATGGTTCTACTAGAACCCAGTCTCTGGTCACATCTCACCACCTGTTGAGGCTCAAACATCAGTAGAACCTGATGTGGTGAAGATGACAAAAGAAAGGTCACTGTTTTTTGCTGTTTTGACTGAATGTTGATGTGGATTTACTGACAGGAGTTCATGAGTTCTAGATGTCGTTACACGAGCAGCAAAGTTACGAGCTGCTTCCACGTTTTCTTCATGTTGAGATTTAACAACATATGAGGCCTAATTTACTTTAATTTACTTTCCCAAACAGATCCTGGGAATGAACGCTGGACAGAGAAACTGATGATAATTGAATACACATCACAATAAATCTAATTTTTTATTGAAACACATTTGGTTTTTTTGCTATTCTTTTTTAATAGAACTTAGGTTTTGGCCCCAGTGAACATGTTCATAAAGACGATGCAGCAACATGTTCCCTGATTTGTGTCTGAACTGATACGGACTCCCCCGTTACCTACCATCCCATACCACAGTACATACGTACGTACATGTTCATGCCCAGCCTGATGACTCGGTTTCCGTGCAGCTCAAAGGATCCCTCCCTGATGGCGCTGCTGTAACTTCCTCCGGTAGGAAACTCAGTCCGTCTCAGCTCTCTGCCTTTACAGTCCAGCGCCCTGCAGACAGAAAGCAGCTGATCACAGTCTAGAACACTGAGACGTTTCTTATACACAGTCAGAGGAGACACACGACTAAATATAAGAACATTTCAGCTTCTCGTGGAACATTTGCATCAGGCGTTTCCAGGCGACCCTACACTGTAAAATATATATATATATTAAAAACATGTAGAGGAGAATACTGTGATCAAAAACTGTGAAAACAATCAAAATAATAAGAGATGTTTGTAAAATAATTACATCTTTAGACAATTAAAACACAGCAAAGTTGTAATTTTACTGTCACACATTGCAAACAACTAATTACTAAAACGGTTGATTTATGATGTGAACATATCAGTTCTGGACTTTTTTATATAGTCAACATGTAAATTGATGCTTGTTTTCTGTTTTGCTTTGTTTTTGTTTGTTTTTTTGTTTTTTTTTTAACTTTATATAGTTTTTTCATAACAGGGAAAATCTGTCAAATAACCATTAAAAAAAAGATTTTCCATTTTTCATTTCTTAATATACATAATTTGACTTCCAAATAACAGAAACATTTTTTAAAATTTACATATGTAAAAACAGTGAAAACCAGAATTTTTTGTCAAACACTGTTAAAGAACAACATGACATTAAGTATAGTTTAGGTGCTCGTTTTTAAGAAAGGTATTAACTGTAAATTAACAAAACAGGAAAAATCTGTAACAAGATTTCAATCATACTAGCAGTTAGCCACAGTTAGCTTTACTTGCTTGTTAGCTTCCATTAATTAGTGTGCAGGAACTCTCAATACAAATTCTTTTTTATCACTTTATCTGAGAGGCAGAAAATTGCTCATCTTTTGTCACGCTAACGTACGGTAGACTTACTGTTTTAATGTATAGTGACAAGAATTCATGGCCATGCTAGCAGCTAGCCACAGTTAGCTTTACTTGCTTGTTAGCTTGTGGTAGCTAATGTACAGGAACTCTCAATACAAATTCTTTTTAATCACTTTATCTGAGAGGCAGAACATTTTTCACTTCCTAACATAAAGGTAGATCTATTATTTTAATGTATAGTGACAAGAATTCACAGCCATGCTAGCAGCTAGCCACAGTTAGCTCCACTTGTTTGCTAGCTTCTGCAGGGACTCTCAATTACAAATGATTTTATTCATTTTTTCTGATACTTTCTGAAACTTTCTCCACTTAGCTAAATACACAGCGACTATTTTCATGTAAAGGAAAAACTAAAATTTACATTTTTATTGAGCTAAATGGCTAAAAAAAAAAAAAACCCTCACACTTAGATGCTAGAAAAGGGAGGCAGAACTTTAATGTCTGAAAACACTGTGAATGCCACTATTTATTTGTTTTCCTTCGGACACTTAGACCCACTATATCATCATTTAGAAAATCACCAAAACAGCACCATTTATCAGCCAGAAGCTGTAAGAATTGTAGGATTTCCAGTTTTCTGACAATCCTTAAATGTTTAATGTTTATTGGGCAGTCGCATCAGGAAGAAACAACCACATGTAAGCTTGAAATTTTTGTTATTTCACCCAAATCTCTTCAACTGTACCTCAAAAACGGTGAACAGAGGAGCAAGTTGTTGGAGGATACATTCAGCTTGGTGAAACATCTTTCTACAGCTGAATACCTCATTTGCAAAAATGTCGGTAGTTTATACAATCAGCATTTATTTTCCAGTATTGGCAGCACATGCGGATTCCAGGCTTTTCCAGTTTTTTTTTTTTAAATGAATGATTAACTACCTTCTGGTTGTGGTTGTTTCCAAAGAGCTGCAGGACTTTATGTTGCAGTAAAAAATGAGTAAGAAAAACTGTGACAGGAGTGAAGGAATGCACAGAAATTGCTTGGATTTTAGCGAGTTAAAGAAACCCTGAGCAGTTTAACCATTAATTCGGTTCCACGTTGTTGCTTGTTACCTAATAAGTCCGGGAACATCCGTCCCATGAGGCACTGGGCCTGAGGTCGCCATTGCAAAGCGTCCATTGGGGTTCTGGATTTGATTTTTTAGGAAAAGTGACACCTAAGACCAAAGAGAAAAATCCTCACTGATTAAAAGAAGAAGTGCTATGTTTTCTTGCGACTTGTTTCGAGGGATACGTTTAAAAGACTCACCCGAATGTGCATGTCTTGGAAAAATATGAGCAGCGTTTGTCTGAGAAGCTGGAATTCCCCGGCTGATAGTGACGAGTAAACCTGCGTCAAAACCATGAGAACTGGTTACGCTGGTGATAAAAACTGACAGCTGGAACATACAGTACGAACTAACGGATCGTACAGACTGTACAGATCACAGCTCAGCAGCTCAGCTCAGTGCTATCTGGTGAAGTAGTACCATAAGGTGTATTATATATTAAAGTTATCTGGGGATACCTCAATGATTTTCCGGTGCGTCTCGTCCACTTGGTTCAGGACCACTGGAGTGTCTCTGACGAATTCCCTGATGGTGTCTATGTGATTGTACGAGATGAGCAGCAAGTCTTTAGGTCGAGGGCAAAGGAAGACTTGATATTTAAAAGCCATGACCATCAGTTCATAAAGCTAATGGAGAGAAAAAAGAAAAAACACATGATGATGTTTATTCCATAATAACTTGTAACCAGTGTAAAAGTTGCAGACTTAAGGCACAAAAATTCAGCACTTGAGATTTTTTTTTGGACTTCAAATGTGAGAAAAGTTAAATTTAAATCTATAAAATGGAGGTTTTTTGCTAAACAAAGGACCCACACTTGAAATATTTAACTATCAGTGCTGCAGATTGAAAGAACCTGGTTGCATTTATGTAAAAACTCTATGAACACAGCAGCAAACTGTTTAAATATAATGCAGTGTCATGCAGCGTTAAGAAGCCTGAATAATGTGTCAGTTAATTACAATTTGCTCACGATGACTTTGCTCAGATTTGCATCCCATTGATCCAAAATCATTTCCTACAAATCTGGAAAAAAAGAAAAAAAAAAATCTCCCCCTGGCCTCTTTAGAATCTATAATTTTTGAGTGATTTTTTATTTATTTATTTTTAAACAATAACTTTAGTATAATTAATAAAGGCAGGCAAATTTTTACGTTTTCTTCTGCGTGATCATTTTTCTGGCCCCGTGAAATTCAAGCATCTGATACCAGAATTGCACAGAATTTTTTAGCCACAAACTAAATTTGCAGATGTTAAAATACGACTATATTAGAAAAACGTTTGGTCACAGAAAGATTCACATCTAGAAGATGATCCTGGTATAATATGTAGGCCAAAATGAGACATAGACTTCCTGCCACTGATGTCTTGTCTACTTCATTGTGTAGTTTCTTCCAAGTCTTCACCAGTCTGTTCCTGTCTGTAGCATGTAGCATGTAGCTCGTAGCACGTACCCTGTCCATGCTGGCCGGGTTCAGCCTCATGATGGAGGTGTGCGCTAACCGAGTTAGCACCGTTTTCATTGTCCTGTGAGAATACAGCTGCTGAGGTTTGAGAAGCTCATCCATGAAGGCTTTACCAAACATGGTCCCAACGATGTCATTCATAACTGGGAATCAGGAAGGGACCAAAACAGAAAGGTGGTTAAATCTGTCCATGGCTTGTTTCTATAGAAGCTTGTATCTCATTGGGGTAATGCAGAGGAAACGAAAGAAACCCTAAGTTAGTCTTTATTGGTTGTTTAGGAACCACAAGACTCCAAAAATGTTGACGTTCTCAACAGACACCAGAGGAAACCACAATTAAACTAAAAGTGGTGGAAAGTAACATGTCCTCAAGTAAAGAACAAACCAATCAAAGGAATGAACCTCGCTTGGAAGTTTCCTTTTTTATTGCTTTCTAACATTAAATCATAGTCAATATATATTTTGGCTCTTTTGACAAGAATTTTCAAAAAGAATTTCCTCCTTCATGTCAAAGTGAAACCAGATTCATACGAAGCATGAGGCGTGTGGGAGACTCTGAAGTCAACTGGAAGAAGGTTCTTTGGTCTGATGGGACCAAAATGTGGCTTTTTGTCCATCAGACTAGACGCTGTGTTTGACACCAAGCACTGCACATCATCACAAACACCTTCCCCACAATAAAACATGGTGGCAGCATCATGACGTGATTTAGGCAGCAGGATGTGAAAGGCTTGTCAAGCTAGAGGGTAAACTAAACACAGAAAAGAGTAGAGAAATCCTGGAGGACAACCTGATGCAGTCTGCAGGAGAACTGCAACTTGGAAGAAGATTTGTTTTCCAGCCAGAAAATGAGGCAAAGCAAACACCCAAAGTTTCAAAGAAACAGTTTAAAGACAATAAGGTTTATGTTCAGAGCCGAGACCTCGATCCAACTGAGAATTTGTGGCTGGACTTGAAAACAGCTGTTTATTCTGGATCTCTGTGTAACCTGACAGTTTGAACTGCTTTATGAAGAATAACTGGGTAAAATTACAGGCTGATTGATTATTTATGTGTAATTAAAGGTTTTATGGTTCAGTCTTGCAACCACATAACTTCTAAGCAAATATTAGCTCTAATTAGATGACAAGCGAGCTGTCGGCCTCTATGAGGTAACTCCATTATCTATACACCGCTAAATCCTCACCAGGGTGGTGGGGGCTGGAGTCTATCCCAGCTGACTCAGGCAGGTTCACCTGGACAGGTAACCAGTCTATCACAGGGCTACACTTAGAGACAGACAACCAAGCACACTCACATTCACACCTACGGACAATTTACAATCACCAATTAACCTCAACATGTTTCTGGACTGTGGGAGGAAGCCGGAGAACCCGGAGAGAACCCACGCTGCACGGGGAGAACATGGAGATCCCGGGTGTCCTCACCGGGATGTGAACCGGTGACCTTCTAGCTGTGAGGCAACAGTGCTAACCACTGCACCACCCTGCAGCCCTATGTGGTAACTCTTTTAATGAAAATTCTGCATTTTTGGCATCATATTTAGGTTTGATTTTGTCTTAACCAAATTTTGACCACGTATGTAGTGAAATTCTAGCAATTTCTTCTTCATTTCACAATTAGTTTACAGTAATTACAGCTGACAGGCACTACAGGGGCCTGGGGAGCTAAAGTACAGCACAGATACCTCGTTTTCTGTCATTTTCTGACCACACGCCTGCAGCCAAGTTGGGAAAGAAGAGAAAGAAAAACAGACTTGTCATTTCAGGGGAAATATGAGCGGTACATTTCTTCTTCCTTAAGCTGACGTCTGACAGCTACAGCTCAGCACAGGGAGGGAAGACTGGGAGCCAAACACACCTACGAAGCCGTCAGCCACCTCTACCTTTCTCTGAATTGTCCTCGGACGTGTTGTGAGCTCGCAGTCGCTGGTCCAGTATGTAAAGCATCTCTGCACCCAGATTAATGAAAACCAGGGGCAGGGTTCTCACAGACATCTTGCAAAGACAAAGACGGGATTAGCTGCGAGGCAAAAGCTGGTGCAGAAACGGGCGTTAGGAGCAGTTGAGCGCCGTGCAGATCAAAAGCACTCTTGTCATTTCGAGGGCATTATCTGACTGTTCCTGTTGTGAATTGGCTGAATGCTCCATGTCTTATCTGATGGTGTTTCTGCAGATAGAGTTCCTCGGTAAGATGCAACAGGTGGCCAGGAAGAGGATCAGCAGTGGACGGACACAGGCTTATTGGCCGGGATAAGGATGATGTGACAGCACAGTGCAGCCAACCACAGACAGTAAACTGTGACGGTATGTTCCTCAGCAAACAGGGTTTCAGCAAACTGTAGCTTCAGGGAACGTTCCCTGAAGGTTTCTTGCTGGGGTTAAAGAAAATCAAAGTAACCCTGTCAAACAGTGTCGGCACGTAGAAGGCCTGTCCACAGAAGTTTGCCCAGAAGTCCAAAAACACATGGACACACAGAGAAAATACACATTTGACATTATTAAAAATGTAATTCAAAAACTATTTGCGTTTTCGTGCTGCTGCAATGTCCTCTCTGAAGAATTTTCACCAGACTTTTTAACCTGGCTGCAGGGATTTGTTCCCTCTTGGCCCAAGAGCATTAGTGAGGTTGGCTGCTGATGCTGAGAGATAAGCAATATCTCTCTTCTTCCAAAGGTGTTCAGGTCAGGGATCAGGTCTTTACAACACGGAACTGTTGCCGCAAAGTTAAAGGAGTGCTATCTTCTAAACTATCATCTTAACTGAGAATAAAATCAATATATTATGATGTTTTGTCAGCTGTCTTGCAGAGAGTTAGATGAGAAGATTAAAGACGTCCTGATCGAGGTTTTTGCCACGATTCAATCTGTGTCTTACAAACCTGAGTCCCAGTCTGATACCATTTTCTTTAAATAGACCCTCAAAGTACATTAAAGTTGTTAAAATCAATTCAGTTTATATGCTTGAATAGTTGAATAGCTCTGCAATGCATTAGGGGAAAAAAATGCAATGTTGCATCCAAGCTGATCCCTAATATTCTGCAGGGAACGTGAACCCTGTTGAAAAGCTAAAAAAAATGTACCGTAGACCAGCTGCAGTACCTGGTTGTTCCAGCAGGTGGAGCCTCTTCCTGTTTAATCCTGTAGAGACCAGAGGAGGCGTCACTCAGACTACAGGCAGTTCATGTTGGCAAGCAGAGAGCATTGTGGGAGTTTAGCAGCACCGGGACCATGATGAAGAAGTCTGAGGAGGTTCATGACCTCTGAATACAACTCAGGTGTTTTTGACAAACTAGGATCAGCTGGAGAATCAGTTATTATACCGATTGATGTGTGTAACAGAGCAAATCATGTTTGTTGACTAAAACAGCAACATCAGCACAGAACAAATGTCCACTGTGCTCAACTGGTGGTCTAGATTAATCCACTTTTGGCTCATAATACATACAAAAGGCAACAGGAGTTAATTAGGTTAAAGCTGACACCAAAAAACCCAAAACAAACAAACTTAAAATTCCTTGATCTACCTCCATTATTGTGATGTCATCTAGACATCCCTGATTTACCATAAAAACAAAATAGAAAAGTCAGAGTAGATGCAGTTCTCTAGTTTATTGGGTTTTCATGTCTATTTTTGTAGGGTCACGATTTTAGTTCTGAATGAGTTATTCAAGTTATTCCCATAACTAACAATGCTATTGAGTCTTCTCCTTAATATTTAACTTTATTAGGTAATTAATAGCAGTGTAGGACCTCAAATGTAAAGTAGTATTTATATAGTGCTTGTAGAGTTTTATTCCCTCATATGTAAACGACTGAGGTAAACTCCCACCGTCAATAACAATGTAGGGTCTTAACCACAGGATTTAAATGTGTTGGTGCAGCTGTAGTTTTAAAAAAACTGTGACTTAAATAAATGCATAATTAAATAAACTAAATTAAATGAACCCACATGCAGTGCAAGTAAAGGGCAGTAAGCTGAAGAGATGCATGTATCTCCACCAGTGTCCTTGAAGCCTCATTTTACTAACTAAAGTGTTACGATACGATCCGGTTTATGATCTCTTTCTTTCTCCTTCTCGCTCTCGTGCTCATTCCAAATAAAACGATTAGAGTAGAAACATGCAAACCAGAGCTTATCTTCAGGCTCACTGCTACAGCAGCTTCCCTGCACACGACACAACTGCAGTTCAAAGTTTTTCGAGGTGAGAGACGCATTCTACAAACCGACTGCTGACACGAAAATGCAAACCAATCTCAGAAAGACTGGACTTTAAATGACCAAACCGATGATGGACATCCATCGTTACCTCTGGCTTTTCTCCATGTAAGTTTCACCAAACATTAAGACTGTTTTGTGTACAACGATGAGTTCGTATGGTTTCTGCTGAACTGTCTTGTTCCTAACTTTATTAAATGAGATTTTTAATTTGACAACTACAATGTCTTTGCAGAATCACCTCCTGTGCAGGTTCAGGTTCAGGTTTCAATGATAATCCAGCTCTTGATCCCAGGTTCTACAACACCGACTGGATGAAGTCGATACCTGATGACACTCCGGTGTCTGCTATCTCCATTCCTGGATCACATGAAAGCTTGTCGTTGTACGGCGGACCTCTCGCTGTGTGTCAGGTGTGGACTTTGGACAAGCAGCTGAAAGTGGGAATCCGGTATTTTGACGTGCACGCTGGGATTTGGCTGCCTAACCAAAAAAGCATTAACATTCGGGACAGTCACTGGATGTTTTATCAACATGTTGAATTTGATGGAGTCCTCAGAGACATTTTTAACTTCTTAAATCGCCACAACAGAGAGACTGTGCTTTTAAAAGTGACGTTTCATGGGTTGTACAGGGAGAAAGTTGTGCTGTTGATGAAGAAGTTAACTAAAAAGTTTCAAACTAGAATATGGACCAAGTTGTCGGTGCCAAACATGCAGCAGGCAAGAGGCAAGATCGTGTTCCTCCAGAGTGAATCCTTCCACACCGGAACAGAAAACCATAAATCCTTTTTCTTTCAATATAACAGACTGCAAAATGTTGAAGAAAAAATAAAGCACATCAAGCCTCACCTCTGTGATCATCACGTTGTGCTGACTGAGACCAAAGCATCAGTTCTCAAAAGCCCGAAAACGTTGGCTCGAACTGTCAACAAGGAGCTTCATAGCTTAGTGGTGCAACATAAGAAAAGCTCCTTAAACCGAGGCTGTCTGGGTGTTTTCAGTCTGAGCTTCCCCAGTGCTGATCTGATCAAAGACATCATTCAGCTCCCACAGTGTGACTGTGG